>NW_005871203.1:1309804-1321874 GCF_000147115.1 Myotis lucifugus | reverse complement strand
CTCCCTCCCCGGGTCCCCCTCCTCCTTGGCCGTTCACACCCCCCCCCCCCCCCCCCCGCTTGAACAAGGGAAACCAATGCTTAAGGCAAAAGGTAGGTTTTTCTGAATGACCTAAATAAATGGAACTATACCCAAGTTTTTAAATTCATAGAGTAGAAGAGCAAAGATACACAGCTAAAGGTGATTAAACTACAAAAACCTGACTTCCAGAACAAAGCACTAAAGTGTGAAAAGTAACAGTTAAGTCATAATTATAAAAACATTGAAAGCAAGCAAGCTCCAAAACAATGAACTAGCTTTAAATTATCATTACATACAAAAAGTTTATTTTAGAAATCACATATCTTTAAAAAATAACATAGTTTTAAATTCTTATCCTGACTGGGTATTATTCACCATTTGAATGCCAGGGTGGTGTGGTACAATCAATTATGTGCAGATACCAAGTTCATGAAATACTCATGGCATTTATACCAGTTCAAAACATTAAGGTAATTTTTTAAAGAAAAAATAACAAAACCCTATGTTAGAAAGTTCATTTTGGAAACACACAAAAGTATCTTGATCTTGTAAACAGAAGTCCTGAAACTACAGATCCCATTGCTGAGACTATTCCAAAAACTGGAAAAAGTAGGTATTAGTATCTTAACTAATGAACAGTTAAAGGATCCAGCGGGACTTACATGCAGAGTGTAGCGTGGGCATCCCAGGGCGTGTGCCAGAGCAGAACAATGTGGAAACGCCAACCTCTCCTTTAGTTCCACAGGTTGGAAGAAAAAGAAAAGCCAGAAAAAGAAGTGGGAAGCCATGTTTGGTAATTTTTTTGGTAGAACTGGTTATCTTTGTTTCTAGTCAACTGGTTTCTTTTAATCTTACAAAAGCAGCACCCTTTGATGTCCTAGTTCAAATACCAGGGAATCAGGACATAAAATAAGTTTACTCACTATGCAGCACAAAATATAGGTCTTTGTAAACCTGAACAAAAGCTGTGATTTAACTCGTTAAGAATGCTTAAAATCATTTTATAAAGAATTAAAATGATCCTTAAGGATGATGACTAAAGCAGAATTTTTATGCAATCATCATCAGATTTTAAAATTCCTGTAACAAAAGACAATTACATTACTCTATTTCATACTTTTTACCTAATATTCCCAGGTTATATTTTTAGGTGCTCCCACCCAGATCATGAGGTATTTGTATTTGGGGCTAAATATAAACCAAAGATATCTTAGTGAGGGGAGTTTGGGTTCTTTGACCCAGCTAGAGCTCAACACAAAGAAATATTGTCACCTTCTAAAAAAATTTCAAGAAAAAGAAAACTTGTATCAGTCAGTTAATTGCAAATATCTTCTGAGAACACAGTTGCCTTGTGCGTCCAGGATGAGTAGTTAAGGTTTAGGCTGAAAAATAAGATTTAAAGTTACTTAAGAACAAAGCCAATCAATATTAGCCATTCATGAAGACAAGCAACACCTGAGGGCAGTGGTGGGACCACCTAATTCCGATTAGATGGGATATAATCTCCAAATCTATGCTTCCCATTTGATGGGAAGTGCATTTACTGAAGATGAGCACTGCAGGTACGAAAGGTAATGTGGGAGGTCTGATGAAAGATGCTCCTGTAATCTTCAGGAAAACTGGCCGTTGATGTTATTGAAGTGAAAATGTGTAACAGTAAAGTTGCAGGTCTGAGCTTTATTATTAGGATGTCCTTTCAGAGAACTGATTCTCTAAAGTGGTTTAATAGGGCACGAAACTCGATTCTCAAGGTATGCCTACTCATCGGTCAAAATGCATTTGGAAAGGAAAACACAGAGAGGATGGGGAACAGGCACAGAAGATGACAAAAGAGCCCAATGAGAATTCCTCAGGACAGATCCACACGAGATCTGGAAAGCACTTTAATACTCTACCCTTCTTCAAAAGATCAAGTTCAGAGAAATGGCAAGTCCTGTATTTACAAAACCGATGAAAATCACACTGTAATAATCAGTGAGTGCAGAGCAGGGGTCTGCGTTTCCCACTTTTTCCACCATGATTCCACATCAAGGTAAAAAAGGACCCTTTTGTACAAAATCCAAGAAGGATGTAGAGGTGGCAGCCCGACTGCCAAAGATGGTACCACGACTTTCTACTGAGGCTGGTGATGGGACACATGGGAGGGAGGGGCAGGGTCCTCTAGAAAGGAACCCTATTTAAGGCGGGGGGCTCTAGTCTGTGGTTGACCTCCGGTACCAGAACCTGGCCCTGAAGTCATCGCTGCAGGTCATGAAGCCGGGGTTGGTGGGCGAGTGCACGATGCAGCGCACGATGTTGTTGTGGCCCAGGGACAGCAGGTTTCGGCGCTCAGCTGTGCGTGAGTCCCAGCAGCACAGGCTGATGGTCCTCTCGTCTGGCAGCAGCACGTAGTCCTCTGTATGGTTGAAGACAGCCTGTGTCCGGTGCACCTGCCGCCCGCTCAAGCCAGCACCTGCGCACAGACCGAGAGGTTAAGGGCCAGGTAGCTTTACAAGTTCACACCTTAGACCCTCACTCTGACTGTTCTACTTTGGCTATTAATCCCATAGAGCATTTTAAAATTGCTAAAGTATGAAAAAGAGAACCACTTCTGGGCCCAATCCCTTAGGCAACTGTTAACTGTGATGCACTTAGAGGTATAAAAACCTTTTAAAAAACAATACAAAACTGGTGCCACATCATATATGTCTTTTCTATCATAGTTTAAACCAACTTTCTGTTGGGTACATTTTCCATCATTTTTACTGTCTGCAAATGTTCCTATCCCATCGTTTAGAAACATCATTACTTAGTTCTTTTCCTGCTAGGCATTTAGTCTGTATCCAATGGTAAGCAACGTGGTGATAAACGTTCTTTGTTCAGAACACATTACTTCCTTAGAATTAAATTCCTAGGACTAGAATTACTGGGATGTAGGAACATCTACTCTCCAAAAGAAAGCATTATACTGTTTTATGACCATGAAAAAAATATATTTTGTTTAAACTACTATATAAAGTATAAAACATAAAAACTGCCTGATAATTTTACACCCATAGTCAATATTTTGATGATTATCCTTCCCACATATCTGTGTTGTACTCATTTGAAATTACATAAGTCTGAGCATATATCATCTGCTGTTTTTATTCCACAGTCAGTAGTGGAGACCATATAAAAAGGGAACATAGGGTAATGAATAACAATACAAACTTTGGTGTCTGAGCTGGAGTCACCACTTGTTAGCGATGTGGCCTTGAACAAATTACTTCACCCCATCTTAATTCTCTTGTTTCATGGGGATTATTACAGCAGCACCCCAACACTGCTGTGGGGATCAAATGAGGGAGAACCTGTTCAACAACTGTTCCTACACAGTTTACTCGGGCTTCTGGTGGACATTCATGCTGCCTCTAACTTTCCATCACTCCAGACAATGCTGGGTGAACATCTTCATTTGTGCCTGCGCATGCTGCCCAACGGTCTTTTTAGGTTGAATTTCTAAGAGTGAGTATAGTGGGTCAAAAGATGCAGGGTGGGGCAAAAGTGGGTTTACAGTTGTAAGTACAATAATTATTATTTATTAATTGTTATTTTTCATATGAACCATTGTAAACCTACTTTTGCCTCACCCTGTGTATTTATTTAAAATTTTGTTATGTGACACCAATTGCCCTCCAGAAATATTTTACTAATTAATACTCGTAACAATGTATTTATTGAGATGTTTATCAATACTAGATAATACCAACCTTTTAAATTCCTGAAATCTGATGAGCACAAAATGATACTTCCCTTTTCATTTCTTAGTTTTTCAGTGAGGTTGGTCATTTATCTTTTCTGTGTTCACTGACCAATGTCTGACATGTGTCTATTATATATGCTATGATTATTTCCCCTCTAATCCAGCATTTTAAGTTTTTTTTTTCCTTTGTGAACAAGTTTCACATTAACCGGCAGTTTATTTGCTTATAACCTAAACATTGTCAGTTTGAGAAGAAATACACTATGATATATAGATCTTGCCATTTAAATTCTAGGTTTCTTTTTTTTTTTTACCCTTAGTAAAAATTTATCCAAGAAACAGGATACATACCCACACTCTCACACAAGGTCAGGTTACCCACCCCTGCCCTGCCCGCAAGGTAAAAAATAAACTTGTATTAGATGGCAATTGATTTTTTTAAAATCCAAGTAGAGAAAGAAGCAATCATTTTTAACTAAAATCCTTCTGTTTTTTGATTACTTTCAACTTGCTACTGTTTAGCAAAAAGCAACATTTCCATAGTGTTCATCTCAAATCTTATTGCTTTACAACTGTGGTATACCATCCTTTAAAAATAAAAAGATGAAGCAGTCAATCTAGTGATAATTTGACATGGCTTTCATTGAAAAAGGAAGGGAGAAGAGGGTGGTAGAAAAGAAAAAACCCATAGACAAAAAGGTAAATTAAACATACAAAGATTTTCTTAAAAAAAAAAAATTAAAAAAAGAAAGTTATTTTCAACAAAAGGGAAAAAAGCACTGAAAGCCCATGAGTCAAAGCCAAAACCATGTTCTATCTTATGTAGTTTTCTTTTTTTGTCCCTTTTTCCTTCTTTTTTTCCCCCTTTTCTTTTTTTAAATAAAACCTCTCTGAAACCACCATCACTTTTAATCCTCCCCAGATTGGGCTTCATCTTCGGACCCTTCATCCCCAGACTTCTCGGGCGGAGGGCTGGCGAGGCTTTCTTCTCTGGAGGGCTTTCCGGCTCCTCGTCTTCTTTGGGAGAAGGAGTCTTTTCCTTTGATACCTTTGAAGCTGTGGGGCGACCAACTTTCCCTTTGCCTTTCACAGGACTTGGCATCACTGTAGCCTTTAGCCTGGGTTTGGGCATTTTCTTTTCTTCTCTCTCAGGTTTGGACTTCTTAACCATCTTTTTGTTTTTCTTTTTTGAACTGCCATAGTCACTATCATCATTGTCTTCCATTAGAAAATCTTCGTCGCTGCAGGAATCTTTCTCCTGGAACTGTGGTGCCTCATCCTCTTCTGGTTCTTCTCCACTGCCCACATCTGCCAGGAGCATCTCTCTCTGTTTAGAAGCTGCTTTAGAGGCTGCCTCCTGTTGCTGGTGCACATTTTTATGATCTTCCTTTTCATCCTTACTGTTCTCTGCTGAGTGAGAATCATCCTTCTCAGTCTTCACATCTTTTTCTTCTGAGTCTTCACTATCTTCCTGTGAATTCTTTCCAGATCACCTTTTATTTTTAGCTTCTCCTGGAGATGATCGAATTTTCTTAGCTGGAGGACCTGAATCTCTTCCGTAATCTTCATCAGCGTCATCAGAGTCCTGAAACTGTGAATAATCAACGACCTTCCTATTTCTGACAGGCCGAGACATGTTCGCTGTTGAATCAGGACTGAATTGAGAAGCCAAAGACCAGGACCCCCCCCTCAACCCCACGCGCTCGGGCCCCACACCCCCAAATTTGGCCGAGGGGGCTGATACCACATAACCCCGAGTTGCTGGCTTCTCAAACAATGCCACTTCTCGGTTCAGAGGCCTATAATCAGAGGAAGCCCCCGTTCCCCCGTCTCTTCCTTAATTTTGTTTACAGTGTTTTCAATTAACTTTTAATATCAAAACTTCTAACGTGTAATTCGTACTTTTCTCTTTTCCTTCATTATTTTAAGACTAGAGGCCCAATGCATGAAATTCATGCAAGAGTAGGCCTTCCTTCCCTCAGCTGCTGGCACTGGCTTCCCTCTGGCACCCGAGACTGGGGCTTCCCTTGCAGCCCTGGCTTTGTCCAGAAGGTCATCTGGAAGGACATCCGGTCTAATTAGCATATTACTCTTTTATTATTATAGATAATTCTAACTAAACACTAAAACTGGAAACATCTAAATTTGCTGACACGAAGGGTCTTAACCTGTGAATTAGGAAAACTGAAATTTGCATATAAATTCAGTACAACCTTATTTAAAATCAACTCCCAACTGCCCCCCAAAACCAACCATAAAACATTTCAAACATTCGTTAAAAAAAACCCAAGTATAATAAATTCTTGTCAGCAGTCTGGTGTATCTTCTTAAGAGGGAGGAGGTTTTTCCATTTTTTAAGATTTTTAAAATTGATTTCAGAGAGGAAGGGAGAGGGAGAGACAGAAACATCAATAATGACAGAATCATGGATCGACTGCCTCCTGCATGCCCCTTACTGAGGATTGAGCCCCCAACCTGGGCATGTGCCCTGACCGGGAATTGAACCGTGACCTCCTGGTTCATAGGTTGACACTCAACCACTGAGCCACGCCAGCCAGGCGGTTTTCCCATTTTACTTGATCACTTTTATACATCCCTTTTGCAGCACACACTGTCTTTTCATAGCAATAATCAAATATTTTTCAAACAAGCTTCATACAAAAGTGCTCAATGAAGTCACCAAGAACTACAATAAAAAATGACTTTTCCCAACACTTGCTATACCAGAAGCCAGAAAGACAGCAGGAAACAAACTCAGGTTTTAAGGCACTAAAACTGCAGTAGGCTATGCTGCTCCCTAGTGGTCAAGATCTCACCAACTCTTCAATTTTCTCTGCAACACTATCTTAACACCATAGCAGAGCCCCTTTCAAAACAGTTTTGGGAGCTTTTAGGTTAGAGTCATGCAATTTCAGCACATGACACAAGCATATCACAGAGGAGGAAACTAGCTGAAGTTTACTGGAGGTTTTCTATCACACAACAGCCTTTGCTTCTACAGGAACAGAAGAATGAGACACAATATTTTAACAACACTCACTATAAATAGCTAGACTTGAACAGACTACTGTGAAAGGATAAATTTAAATCTCATCACAGAGCTCACAGCCACAACTGTTACCAATTAGAGGCCTACATGAATTAATGAGAAGCAGAACAATTTTTTCTGTCTGAAGCACCCACTTTCTATCTAGGTTCAATTCAGAACACTTGTGGTCTCCCTTGGGGGCTACCTCTGCTCGCTTAGGAATGGGCCAAGATCTTCCCTCTCAGCCTTCCTTGTCCTAATGTGTACACTTATGGAGGCTTTTCTCTGGACTGCAGAGAAGAGGGCAGGCGGTCAGCCTGCAAACAGACCACCAGTTCTCAAATGCTACCTGCATGGAATCAGATCTAGTTAAGCTATTATGTATTGAGAAAAGCAAAGGTAAGAAACTAGGGCTCGCCGAAACCGGTTTGGCTCAGTGGATAGAGCGTTGGCCTGCGGACTGAAAGGTCCCAGGTTCGATTCCGGTCAAGGGCATGTACCTGGGTTGCGGGCACATCCCCAGTAGGAGATGTGCAGGAGGCAGCTGATCGATGTTTCTCTCTCGTCGATGTTTCTAACTCTCTGTCTCTCTCCCTTCCTCTCTGTAAAATATCAATAAAATATATTAAAAAAAAAAAAAAAAGAAACTAGGGCTCTATTTCCAGCTCTGCCTCTTACTAACTGTAGGGTTAGCTAAACGATTTGGCCCTACCTACTTTAAGCCTTGGTTTCCCTTATCTAAAATGAGTTCTTAGAACTGTAAAATGATGCATAAGTTTTCAGTAATATCAATTTCTCACATACCTGTGAATCTGACCAGCGTTCGTCCTGTTGATATTTCCCAAAGTTTAGCTATAGAGTCTTTTCCACTTGAAAGAATGTATTTAGAATTTTTGGAAAAGATGGCAGAACAAACTTCAGCACCGTCGTGTGCCTTCTCGAAAGTTGTGATGCACCGATTCGAGACACCATCCCACAACTTGATGCAGCCGTCCTTGCTACCAGTTACATACATGTTGGCACTAGGGTTGTAATTAACAGAACATATGGCATCGGTGTGTTGATCTTGAGGATTGCAAGAGACAAAACATTGAAATGTGTTGATATCATAGAGCCGAAGAGTAGGATGCTGAGTCCCCACAAGTATAAAGTCTCCGGAAGGGTGAAAAGAGATGGAGCGTAACATTTCAGCTTCCTGTTAGGACAGAGACATGAATGTTAAATGACCAACTGTGGGACAATTATTTCCAGAGGAAATGTGGACAATATTTGGATGATGCAAAGAATCCATTAAACAATGGATCAGGTATGAGAAAGAACAAAGTACTTTAAGGTACCAAATGTGACTTCCAGCAAATACCTGACAGTTTTAAGTGAGTAACTTTTTATTACCATAAGTGACTTTAATGAACTGTTTGTTTTCAAACGGATCTGCAATCTTTAGAGTGAAATGGACTCTGAATCCTTATTGCATGAACTGGACTCGTAGCAGTGCCAACCCGCCAGAGGATGTGGGTGCATGACAACACGTGAACCATGTGCCACCTGTGGCATACATCCTTGTTGCTGTACTCTCATTTCATGTATGATCACTGAGACTACTTCTAAAAAGAGAATAGCCATACAACAGCTCACTGTATTTAAGAAAAAACATAAAGCTCTTCTCAAACATTCCTAACCTGAATGTACTTGAAGGCTCTTTTTGCCGAAGGTTTGGAATAATCAAATAACTTAAGTGTGTAATCCCTTGAACCAGAGGCAAGAATCTGTTCCGTTGGGTGGAAAGCAAGACATGTGACTTCGTCCACGTGGTCATAAAGAGTCCGGATCACTGGGTGGTTTTCCATATTCTGTTGTGCAGTCTCATTCATCATAACCTAGACCAGTAAGATAAGGAGATAATGCAAAGTGTGAAATCTAACTCACAGTGCACTCTGCTACTATGCTCAGTAAAGCTGGTTTAAACCACTCTCCCCTTCTCCCATGAAGGAACAAAAGGCAAACAGTAACAGTGTTACCGGATTTTTACCTCTATTGGCATGGCACTTTTGGGCCAACATTCTTTCTGTGTCGAGTATCTTTATGGAGGCGTCAGCAGACCCAGTAGCTATTAGCTGCCCATCTCTACTATAGGTAGCTACTCGGCATGGTCCTTTATGGGATGTGACATAGCAGGTTTCATACTCTGAAGCCTCTGGGGACATGGTCTGGACATCTGCATCGAACTCCAGGTCAATGCCCGTTCCTGGGGCAACTGTATCTGAACGACCAATTGCATACTGAACTGCAGTATCATCGTTTTCCATTCCTGAAAGGAATAAAAATTAAGGGCATGAAAAGTATTATTTTAAAGGCCAAGACAGGCCCTGGCTGAGTAGCTCAGTTTGTTAGTGTTGCCCAATATGCCAAGGTTGCGGGTTCAATCCCCCATCAGGGCACATACAAGCATCAACCAATGAACGCATAAATAAGTGAAACAACAAATCAATGGTTCTCTCTCCCTAAAAAATAAGGCCAAGACAAAGTTTGGGATCTGAGCTGGGAAAGATGTTTGCCATATCAACTTGCTTCTTGGAGGTGCATGACACTTAATACTTTACAAAACTAAGCACACTGACCAGGGTGCATGCAGTGACCACACTGTAAGGGAACATAGGTTGTAGAAGGCCAGGCTTTAGTAAGTAGTCACCTCTGCTGATTTTTGCCTCCAAAATGTTCTATGTAACTACAACTACAGAAACAAAAAGCAGTTCTGTAGTTATTCATTTTTCCTACTCCAGCTTATATCGTTAGTGCTGAAATCTGTTAATATAAACTCTGAAGCTCATTAAGTCAGATATATTAACACTAGTGAAACATTTGAAAGAATGTTATTTAAATAAACTGAAGTTTATCAAGAATGTGTTTTAAATTTAAAAAACTCAACACATCATATAAACAATGTTTATTAGCAAAGGAAAACTTAAAAATGCAGATGAACAAAAAAATAAAAAAGGATCCTATTTCACCCAGAGATGATTACTGTTAACATGGCTGTATAAATTCTTCTGGACCCTTCTCCATGCATAAAGTTGTTTCACGTCTTAAAATAAAAATTCTCACAACTGGCACTCACAATTCTCACAGGTCAGAGGGTATAAACAGGTTTGATAATTCTATATTTCACTGTTTTCTGTGACCCAGGTAAGCACCAGCACATACTATTGAACAAGAAAAGGTCCTGATCTTTGAGGAGCTTGCCATTTTTGTTGTTGGGAGAGGTATAGGTTGTGTGGGAAACAACCCAAAACACTAAAGAAAATTTCAGACAGTACTTGTGCTAGGAAGGAAATGGGACTGTGTGTTAGACTAAGAGCATGTGTGTGTGTGTGTGTGGGGGGGGGGGGGATGGGGATGGGGATGGGGATAATAGTGAGGTTGTTTTAGAAAAGGTGAGGACTCTGGGATGACAATGTGAGCTGAGACTTGAAGAGTCAATAATCTAATGACTGAAGGGTCCAGATAATTTGCATAAAGATCCTAGGCTAGAACCAGCTCGAAGTCTTCATAACCTGGACTATGCTATCTCCTTCAGTATCCAGCACTGTACTTGACACGTACTAACACTAAAGAAGTGGAAATAATCTTGAAAAATTCTGATGGGCGAGAACATCTGAAACCTTGTCAAGGGATCAATGAACTGCATTCACAGCTACCTAGTTTGATGAGATGCAGGAGCTGCTCTGAGGGTGCACAAACAGACTGAGGCTTGATTTCATTGATGAGGCCATTAGCAATGCTGATGAAGCCATCATAGAGCAGCTGGCTAATGATCAACTTGTAAAGCTGCTGGCGGTCCTTCAGGCCCACTTTGGTTCTGTACATCGTGGAGAAGAGGAAAACAATTTCCCTGCCAGCTGCAAAAAGAGAAAAAGGGTGGATGGTGAAGAAGAGAGGCACCAGGAAATCACAGAAGCAACACAGAAATTGGATCTGACTTGCAGGGCTCAAATCCCAGCTCTACTACCTGCCTTATCTTTGGTCAATGACTCGTTTGCCTGAGATCAGGTTCCTCAGCTGTTATATCTCCAGACACTACTGTTTCCACTAGCTGAGTGTATGTTTACTAATATCAGTTATGTTCAGTCTTAATACATGTTTTGAAGCAACTGAGGTTGTTAAATTACATATTTAGATAATAAGTCAAGATATGAGGGCAAAACACCTATTGTGCTATGAAAACTTAATCAAGCCGAATGCTTTGGAAAAAGTCAAAGGTGAATTGCTTAATAAAATATTGGCAAATAACATGGTCAAAACAACAACAAAAAGGAGGGAGGCAAAACTTGAAGGATTGGGCACTTAGGTGGATTTACAGATGTCGAAGTGCTCCAGGCACTAGTTGTGAGACTTGCTATACACTCCACACACATCGGGTAGGCAACTGATGCGCATTACCTCACTAAATCCTCACCTAATCCTCTTTAGGAGACGGGCAACCGGAAGCCCGAAGAGGTCTAACTCACCCAGGATCACACAGCCTGTAAATGGCAAAGCCTGGGTTCTAACCCAGGCTACTGGGGCCCGGAGCCCCAGTCCTTAATGCGCTGTACTGACGGGTGTTAGTAACAGCAGTCGACATCTACTGAGCACTCGCCAGACACCATGCTGCGCACTTTATAAGGCAGCATTTGCTCACTGCATAAGTTCACTCAGTGAACTTAGTAAGTACACGTGGAAGCAAATGCATGTAATTCGATGCTTGCGTAGACAACTCCAGAACACAACAGAGAAGACGAAACTAAGTCAAAGAGGTTAGGAAACCCACTGAAAGTAACATGTGGCTGAGGAACTCGCCCAAGATGAAAGTGGCCGCCAGGACTGTCCACACCGGAGCCCAGAACTTAACCGCTACTCCATCCCGTCTCCTCGCTCATGCCAGGAGCATTATGGGATGCAGAGCTTAAAAAGAAAAGAGGCCGAGCTCCGTTCTCAGCGCATAGCGCGCGGGCTCGCGGGGCTAGTGAGCGCCTAATCGCCACCCCGATTTGCAGGTGAGGACCCCGAGGACCGAAGAACCCAACCAGGACCGGTTGTGCCCGGGGCTGGAAGAAGGATCGGGAGGGCAGAGACGGCCCCTCGCTGTGCACTCCGCTACCACCCGGCAGAGAGGTGAACTAGGGTTGGAGGGAGCGAGGCCCTTGAAGAGGAGGAAGCAGGCCCAGCCTGGCAAGTCAGCGCGCACTCCTCCCCGCTCACATGCTCCCGTTCCCCTCCTTCCCGTGGTCCCCTAGAGCCCCCCGCCCGACCGCTCCAGC
>NW_005871203.1:1307792-1309320 GCF_000147115.1 Myotis lucifugus | reverse complement strand
AGCCTGCGCGCGGTTCGATTCGGGCCCCATTGGGCCCCCGCCCGTTTTCGCCATTCTTTACCTTACTTGGGGATCTTTGGAGAAGGGGTCGCTTCACCTTCCCTCCCGGACTTTTATTCTCCTTACGGGGACAAACAACAGGCGCCCAAGAGGGGTTTCCGTTTTCCACAGACCAGACGTTCCCCTCCCGGGGGAGGCGGGGGCGGGGGCCCGGAACCAGGCGTGAGTCCGCCGGCCGGGGCCGTTGGGCTCCCCCACTTTCCGGGGGCCTGACCGGAGCAAGTGGGGCCTGCGCGCCGGCGTCCGCCCCTCCCTTGGACCTGATCCGGGCCGTCGGCGCGGCTGTGAACCAATGGGAAAGCAGCGCCTCTCTAGCCCAGGCCAATCGGCTTTCGGACCAGAGAGTTTAACTCCCATTTAAAATGACTCTCTGAGTCTAACCGCTCGGCTCTCCGGAGGACTCGGCGGCCGTGGGTCGGAGGCCGGAGCCTGCAGGTGTCCAGTCCGGGGGGCAGCTCCGGGAGGCGGGAGGGCGAGGGCGGCAGGCCTGGGCGGCCTTCGAGCGGGCAGCCGGGCGGTGGGAGGGCAGCGGGCGGTGGGGTGGGGCGGCGGGACTGGCGAGGGAAGAGTCGGGGTGAGCAGGCGTCCCTGGGTCCCGTGTCCTCTGTCCTCCTCCCCTCCCCCTCCGTGTCCTCCGTCTCCCCCAGCCCCGCTTTCCCAGCGCCCTCCCGGCCGCCACCGGGTACTAAGGCGTCCTTCCGCTTGGTGTGTCCTAAACACCCGGAATGGGGGGCTGGGGTGGGGTGGGTGCTTTCTGATGGGATGGTCCTGGTCAGTGGGCACCTGGGTGAGAGAGCTGACCCGAGGGCTTCATTGTCTTGCAGCTTAGGTTCTAGGCGGGGCGAGGAGGCAGACGACGACCTAGCAAGACAGCTTCCAACAGTGAAAGAAACGTGTGGGTTCCTGGGGGATGGATAGCCAGGGAAGGCCCTGGTCCTGCGCTAGGTGGATGAGTGTGGATGAATGACAGCCCCGGAGAGGCCCCCTGGGAGGGCTGGAGCCGTTCAGACCGTGGCCTGCCCATGTGGGGTTCTGGGGCGTCCGTGTTCAACACGTAGGCCCGCCTGATGAATCAGAATCGCTTGGGCGGACTCAGGTGTTTGCGTCCATCAAGCTCTCCAGGTGATCCTGCTGTTTCCCCGAGAAGTAGGGGTGGGACCAGCGCAGGCTAGTCATCTGGGGACGTGGTCCACATGCCGCATCTGATTTGTTGGGTCTGCGGTTGGGCCTGGAAGTCTCTCTTTCCTAACCCTCCTCACCAGGTGTGGATGTAGCTGTGCGCTTGACTTTTCATGTCCTTGGTTGAATTAAACTCTCTTCAACAGCACTCATTTCATTTCCTCTCCACTCTTCTTCATTCGTGCGATGGCATTAGTAGGTTCCATGAAAAGCAGGGACAGCCCTGACCCACAGTGTTGTTAGGTAACCCTTTTCCTGTTTGAGCTGCAGGAGTCTGTGGAGGTCATCT
>NW_005871203.1:1283579-1306886 GCF_000147115.1 Myotis lucifugus | reverse complement strand
AACTGACCTGGGCATTTGGACAGTAGGGGCTAGTTATGAGGTGGGCTAAGGGGAGTGGGCTCCAGGAGGATGAGAGAAGTAGTAGGTAGTAGAGATGATCAGCGTGGACAACTGTTCCAGAGATTTGCTGTTGAAAGGGGAGGCGGAGATGTGGTCATACCTTGAGTTCAGTTAGAGTGTAAAGAGAATTTTTTTTTAATGAAGGTAGCAGGTGTAGAAGTAGGCTTGAACACTGATGAAAGTGATCATTTGAGAGGAGATGATGGAGCAGAGGGACGAGTCAGTTCAGGAGTGAAGTTTGTGTACCAAGAAGGGGAGGGGAGGGTGGGGAGGTGATGGGAGGAGACTGGCTGGGACGGGATGGGACGCAGTGCACAGCACCAGGGGAGAGGTTGGTCTATGGGAAAGGCCCACACCTGAACATATGTCTCATGAGAAAACAGTGCCCTCTTGTCAGCTTCATTCGGACAAAGAAAAAGTGTAAAATTCTGTGTGTTGTTGAGGCTAGGACCCCGATCTAGCATAACAGGTATAAATTAAAGGTTCTTTTTTCTTTTCAGGCATCATGGACAAATCTAAAGAAAACGGCATTTCAGGGCTGGTTAAGGTAAACTGAATAATCTGTAACCTCAGTCACGTTTATAAAACCCAAATGGAGATCGGTCTTCTATCTGGAATTCTTCTCACCTTCACTTTGGATTTGTAACTTTAGACCACTTTTCTCAGCATTCAGGAACATTTTGTTGATTCTCTCACTGTATCTGTTTTGTTCTATTTTGTCTTATACTTACCTATTCAAGTCTGTATTTTCCATTGTATGCAGCATAATGAACACAATAGAAGCCTAATGCTTGCCTGTACTTGCTGGCCAGAAATTAATTTCTTTGCCATAGTTTGGTCTGGTCTGAATTCAGGGAGTGTAAATTCAGAGGAATGTCAAAACAGATGTTAGTGGATGTTTCCTAGGGCTCCACTATGAGCCGGGTTCTGGGTCAGAGGTGTTTTTCCCCCCCATTTTTTTCTAAACATGTATTGTCAAAGAAATTTCAGTGCAAATGGGACTTTGGTATACTAGTAAAGTTTCTGTATTGCAGCTTTTTGCTAAATCATAATTCCCAAGTCACTGAATTCTTGGGAAGTGTTTGTCTTCCTCTTTAAATGGAAGTTTAGTTAATGAACATTGGTTTATGGGAGCATGGTTTTAGGGTGGGGCTGGGGAGGGATTAGGAAGTGCCATTCAGGTATTCCTTTCAGCCATATACCAACCTTGTCCTTTAGAAGTGCTGATTAAAATAGCTTTTTTCTTCCATCTCTTACCCTGACACTCATTATTTTGTTATACCAGAAACAAATTCTCAGGATATTCAGCTTTTGTTTATGAAGACCTTGAAGCTTCTTTTATTTTTCCCTCCTAACCTAGACTACAATACCATCTGGTGATGGTCCAAAACGTGTTTTGGTGACTCAGCAATTTCCTTCTCAGTATCCGTTACCTGCAAATAGTGGCCAGGCTCAGCGGGTCTTGTGTCCTTCGAATTCCTCCCAGCAAGTTCCTTCAAAAGCACAAAAGCTTGTCTCCAGCCATAAACCGGTTCTGAATCTGAAGCAGAAGCAGTTGCAGGCAACCAGTGGCCCTTGCCCTGTGTCCAGACCACTGAATAATACGCAAAAGAGTGAGCAGCCCCAGCCACCAGCCCCTGGTAAATCAGCTTTTTGAGACTTATTGTGTAGTCATGCTTTCTAGTTAGCTTAAAAAAAAAGACAAGTGTATAGACTTGTATTTTATATTGTTTGATATAGCCTTTATATAATTTCTATTGAGATTGGGGAGGAGATTTGATATCAGGTTGAAGTAACAGTTCTCGGTGGGCCAGGCCTGTGGGAAGAAGACCTGGTTCCTACCCTCATGGTACATTTGAGGAACCAAGTTCCAAGGTTCATGGCATGGAGGAAATCGGGGGAAAGTGGATGGGCTGAGGCAGGCTGGGCCAAGGTTACTGTGGGCACTATAGGTGGTGCTCAGCAGTGGGGCTTCATCCCCTGTGCATTGGGAAGTTGCTGAAAGGTTTGTGAGCAGAGGAGGGACTGACGTGCCTTGTAGAGAGCTTATCTGGAGGTGTGGAATGCATTGGAGTAGCAATGCTGCACCCAGGGGTGCAGGATGGTAGGGAGGCCTGAACTGGGGGTCGGGGGTGGGGAGGGGCAGGATGGATAGTAATGGTTCCTATTTACCATCTCTTGAGTGCCCACACAGTAGGCTCTGAGATGAGTGCTTTCTTCATCCACCTTGTCTTTCAATCCTCGTAACCACTCCAGGAAGGTAGTCAGAGTCATTAACCCAGTTTTACAGAGGAGGAAGCTGGGACGCAGAAGCATTAAGTAAACGACATGGAGAGGCTGGTTATATTGATGGCATGAGCTGAGATGGTGAACCATGGAAGGAAAAACCAGCTGGACCCTGCATTCGAATATCTGAGCAGACCATGCTGTGCTGCTGCTAGAGTTGGAAGTGCCAGAGAAAGACAAGAGGCAACGTCCCACAGCCTCTGGCTGGTGAAATAGCAACATTAGCACCCTGTTGTGCCATTGGTTTGTCGTACATCTTGCTGAATTGGTGGCTTCTAGTTCTGTGTTTCCCCTGACAAGGAGTAGCGTGAAAGGCAGGTAGCGGTTTAGGTTTGGGTGCACATTGTTGATCTTATTTGTATGCAGCATATGGACAGCTGGCTGTGCCACCTCATGGGAGAAAGGTGACCAGGGAGAGCTTGTCATGGATGGAAGACTGTTCTGCCTTAGAAGCTCTTCATTTGGAAACAGGCTTTGGGGAGAATCTTCAGTCTGGAGCCTTCACGTTATTGGAAGGCCTAACTATACGTGTCTTCTCATCTTTACTCTAGAAATCTGTGAACTTCACAGGGTGGCGGTCGGCTTATGCTGTGGTAGTCTTTTTCTATAAAGAAAACTAAAAATGGCCAGATCATGAATATTTTGGTGATCATTGTTTGATTTACTTCTGTTCTCAGGTTTTTAACTTATTCTGTATAGTTATCCTAAAAACAGGTTTTTAAATTATTCTGTGTAGGAAAGAATTCTGAAAAGGAAGTGGCTTCAAAACAGAAAAACGAAGAATCAAAAAAGTAAGCTTTACTTATTTACAAGTTTTGTGCTATCATTCTATTAGAAAACACCATTTCACTGCAAATTTAATTTCGGGAACTCTAAAAATAAAAAGGTCTTTATATTGTAACTTTGAAAATATAAACATTTCTAATTATAAAAGAGGAGGGATTTTAATGATGGATGTTAACTTAGAAACTCAAGTTTTTCAACTTTAGAAAAAGCTTGTGTGAATTTGTTACAGAAACGTGTAAAATAAAGTTTCTTTCTACCCTCAGAAGTAACCACTGCATATGGTTTGTGTAATACAGTGGTTCCCAAACTTATTTGGCCTACCGCCCCCTTTCCAGAAAAAACATTACTCAGCGCCCCCTGGAAATTAATTTTTTAAAAATCTTAATAGCAATTAAACAGAAAGATATATGTATTAATGTTTCTACCTTTTTCGTAAAATATAGAAAGGAAAGGTGTAAATTAGAAACATTGAAGTTTGAAATTATGAAACTATTGAACTCAGAATAGAAAGGTAATACAAAAAAAGTTAAAACAAATGCACCTGTGGCCATCATCGCCCCCCCCTGGATCGCTGCAGCGCCCACCAGGGGGCGGTAGCGCCCACTTTGGGAATCACTGGTGAGATATATATATATATATATATATATATATATATATATATATATATATACAAGTTTTGTTTAAAAAACAGGGTCATGTTGTAGGGCTGTATATATATGATTGTGTATTTTGACAGTGTTCGTAGAATTACTGTGTTCCTTATAACAAAGTATGGCTATGGTGTCTTCCCCAGATAGTTTCTAAAAGCCTGCTGTCAATCTCTGAACTGTCTAGATCAGTGGTTCTCAACCTTCCTAATGCCGCGACCTTTTAATACAGTTCCTCATGTTGTGGTGACCCCCAATTTCATTGTTACAAATTGAACATAATTAAAGCATAGTGATTAATCACAAAACCAATATGTAATTATATATGTGTTTTCCGATGGTCTTAGGCGACCCCTGTGAAAGGGTCGTTCGACCCCAAAGGAGTCTCGACCCATAGGTTGAGAACCGCTGGTCTAGATTCTAGAACATGGTCGGAGCAGGAATGAACACACACTTTTTTGCTTTAGCTGCCTAGCGGAGACTTTCTGAGAATCT
The DNA here is from genome assembly GCF_000147115.1 of Myotis lucifugus. Lineage (NCBI taxonomy): Eukaryota > Metazoa > Chordata > Mammalia > Chiroptera > Vespertilionidae > Myotis > Myotis lucifugus. The sequence goes on along the minus strand of NW_005871203.1, from coordinate 1,302,612 downwards.
AATGGTTCCCCCCTAAATGCCCTGTGGGATCCATCCCTCTTGCTTTACCAGAGTGGTTCTCCAGCCCTCAGAGTGTTAGCATGTCCCAGGGGGTTGAGGAGAGGAGGCTGTGGTTAGTTTGCAAGCAGCCCAAGATGGTGTGGAGGCATTCTTCCCTGGCCATTTCTGTAACCTAATCCCTCTTATGGTCTTAGTGTTGTTCAAAGGTCTGTGTGCCTTCTGAAATGCCATTGAGTGTTTCAGCACTAATGTCTACATTATTCCTTGTCAATGACTCACAGCCAGTGGCAGGCAGGTGGGGGTGTGAGGGACTTAATGTCTGTGGTGCCTCATTAATCATGGTATTGTCTTGGTTCTGGCAGATGGTACATTCTGAAAAATATAAAATTATATATGGGGTGTGTCTACTACTCATTAATTGTTAGAAGAGATTTGTTTTCTTGATATTTTAAAATGATCACATTTCTTCCTAGAAGGCAATGGACTTTGGAAGATTTTGAAATTGGTCGCCCTCTGGGTAAAGGAAAGTTTGGAAATGTGTACCTGGCGAGGGAAAAACAGAGCAAGTTCATCCTGGCTCTGAAAGTCTTATTCAAAGCCCAGCTGGAGAAAGCAGGCGTGGAGCATCAGATAAGAAGAGAAGTAGAGATACAGTCCCACCTTAGGTGAGTTTTCAGGGATCTCCCAAAGAGTGGTGCACAGAACTCCAAGTGAAGATAAATGACTGTGAACTGCTTCTTAGAAGGCCTGCCTGCCTCATTGTCCTGCAGAGGGTGATGGAATATGTCATTTTCCGAAGATTTTTGTAGACTTATGTGCTGTGGGCCTGAAAAATATCTTGGAGGTTTATGTTAATGGAGTGATTTTTTTGGTGGGTAATATGGGGAATGATAACTCTTACTCGGAATTGTGAGCAGAGTTTGCAGGCTTGACTTTGGCCAGAGTCTTTTTTTCCCCCCAGTGTTTTTTTCAAACTTGAATCAGTTGGTAATACTTAAACATCTGTCTGTATCATGCCTGTATCCCTACTTCGCAACACCTGGCTGGGGTTGAGAAGGACTGATGGCTCTGATGGGCTGTACTTGTACTCTCAGCTGCACACGTTTGTCACTCTTGAAGACCGCTTTTATAGCTGTTGTAGCATTCGGTATCCAGTTACTGTGGGAATGCTGCATCTCTTTTAATTAGCAGGGAATTGATAGTTAGCCAAGTTTTCCCCCCCTAAGAATAAAGACAGCTTAAAGGAAGGAAATAATAGTCTTGGGTAAACCTGAGTTCCACAAATCCCTTGAAAGGCATGTAAACGGATATGTGGATATGTGTATTTTTCTTAGAGTGAAGTCTATAGTTTCAGATTCTCAAGTTGGGGTGTGAGGAGGGGGGTCCTGTGACCAGAACCAGCTTTTACCGCTGGTTTTACACCAAGAGTTTGTTTGGCCCTGACCGATTTGGCTCAGTGGATAGAGCGTCGGCCTGCAGACAGGGGTCCCAGGTTTGATTCCAGTCAAGGGCATGTACCTTGGTTGCGGGCACATCCCCAGTGGCAGGTGTGCAGGAGGCAGCTGATCGATGTTTCTCTCTCATCGATGTTTCTGGCTCTCTATCCCTCTCCCTTCCTCTCTGTAAAAAATCAGTAAAATATATTTAAAAAAAAAAGAGTTTGTTTGGTATTGAGCACATGTCTTGTATCTGCTTTAAAACCAGGTGTTGAGTGTTCACCTTTTGTTGCAGGCATCCAAACATTCTCAGGCTGTATGGTTATTTCCATGATGCCACCAGAGTGTACCTAATTTTGGAATACGCACCTCTTGGAACTGTCTATAGAGAACTTCAGAAACTGTCCAGGTTTGATGAGCAGAGAACTGCTACTGTAAGTGCTTGTTTACTGTCCAGCCAGTGCCATGTGCCTTCCATTACAGTAGAGTGGATCTATTGAATGCACTGATAGCTTAATAGGATTGAATATTTGAAGTGGAAAAATCAATCATTGTACCATATATACAGTTAAAATCAGGTACCAGATAGAATGTTGTGGCTGGTTTGTTTTCAAAGCTGTTTTTCTGTGGAAATGTATATAAATAGTGGCCTTTTTTAAAAAAATGAGCTATTTTAGAATAGTTTTAGATTTACAGAATAATTAAGAAGATAGTACAGATCTGTTTTCTGTATTAGTAATACACACTTAATTTCTCCTATTAATATCTTACATTAGTATGGTACATTCATCATAACGAAGAAATATATTTTTAAATTTTTTTAAATTGAAGAAATATTGATACATCACTGTTAACTGAAGTTCATACTTGTTCAGATATCCTGTTTTTCTTATGGTTAGACTAGGTCAGTGGGTGTTTGAGAAGATCATGGAGGTAAAACGTGTTCTCATTCCATATCAAGGGTACACAGCGACTTATCACGGTGGTGTTGGCCTTAATCACCTGGCTGAGGGCGTGTTTGTCGCATTTCTCCCTTTCCATGCTGTGCTCCTTCACAGGAAGGCTCTATGCACAGCCACACTTAAACAGCGGGGTTATGTTCCACCTCCTGTGGGGCAGGCATCTACAAAAATTATTTTGAATTCTCCTTATGTATTTACTGAGTCACTTGTTAGTATGGACTCATCAGTATTTTATACTATGAGTTACAATCCAATACTGTTTTATTTTGTTGCTCAAATTGTTCCAGCTTTGTCCACTGGGAGCTCTTTCACATGGTTCCTGTGTTTTTGACATCCCTCATCATTGTGGGGGTGCAGTGTTTTTTATTTTATTTTTATTTTAAGCTTTCTGACACTACAAGATGCTCTAGCCTCATCTTCCATATTTCCTATCCCAGGCCCAGAATTACCGTTTCTCCCAGGAGCCCCGGTTCCTTTTATTGGAATGTGTTACTAGAAACCAAGATCTGGGTGCTGGGTGTGCTCATGCTACTGGTGTCATTACTTCAGCTGACAGAGACAAGGAAGCATGTGTAAATTAATCTGTGTATACATGTGTCTATTAGTACATCTACATTTTCCATCTGTATCTGTATTCAGCAAAGTACGTGTCCATTACGTGGGGATCATTCTACCCTCCTTGCTTTTCTGTAACCTCCCACTCCAATGTTGGGAAACCTGGATTCCACCGTCTTCCATCCGTTTAATTATTCAGTGCTTGTGTACATGGATGGTGGTATCAGAATGGTTAGCCAGCTTCTCCTGTGGGAAACAACTAGTGTGTGCATTTGAGATTTCATCTGTATCTCTTCAGGGGTTGACATAGCTCATTTCTTTTCTTTTCTTTTTTTTTTAAAATATATTTTATTGATTTTTTACAGAGTGGAAGGGAGAGAGATAGAGAGTTAGAAACATCGATGAGAGAAACATCGATCAGCTGCCTCCTGCACATCTCCCACTGCGGATGTGCCCGCAACCCAGGTACGTGCCCTTGACCGGAATCGAACCTGGGACCTTTCAGTCTGCAGGCCGACGCTCTATCCACTGAGCCAAACCGGCTTCGGCAGCTCATTTCTTTTTATTGGTGCATAATATTTCATTGTATGGACATACCTCAGGTGTCCCTTCACTTATTGAAAGGAAAGCCCATTGCCCTTTGCAATTCTAATGTGTAGAAAAGTTTTTGTCTTTACTTTCAATTTATTATCGTGTAAATTTTGGCTTGGGCTTTTGGCTGAAACAATGAAAAATATCTTCTGATAATGACATTTGGTTTTTGCCCATTTGTTTAATAAATCTTTTTGGTGTGGAATAATGTTCAGTCCTGTTTAGCAATAGCTTTTGGAAAACAAAGGCTTCTCAAACTTTAGCCAGAGCTAAATACATTTTCTCAGTATACAGTACTAATAACAGTTCTTATCTACCTGTTAAAGCACATTCTGGTTGAGGTGGTAACTAACAACAGGACTGACAGCTGTGGACTCTTAAGCTAATGAATTAGTTTATCCTGAATTTAACATGCCAATACTATACCTGCTTCTAGTTTCTGTCTGTTGTTCAGGATTATTTACTCCCCTCCCCCCATATTTTTAGTGCAAATGTTTAGCTTCAAACAAATCATTTTGTTGCAAATTGATCTTGGTTTTAAAAATGGGAATAGACTGTACTTGAGAGATTTTTTTTTGGTGTTTTGGAAAAATTGTTTATGTCTGACTCCCTCATTTGTACTGGTTGTTCAGTATTCTCTTAATTGCTGGGCCATAATTTGTCATGTGGGGATGTAGTTATAGCCCATCACTGTTTTTCCTGTCTTTCGATGTCCCATCTGCTGTGTTAGCAAATAAATAACCTTGCGCTGAATAACTTGTACTTCATGCTGAACACCAATTTGGTTCAATTGATTTTTTTTTTTTTTGAGTCATCAATTGGTTCTAGTTTTTGCTTTAAAATCTACAAAACATGTTAAAAGTCTATGTTGGGTTTTCTTTCAGAAAACATGTCTAAAATTAACTTGTTATATGAAATCTAAAACACCGATTTTAATACTTTTTTTGATAGTATATCACAGAATTGACAAATGCCCTGTCATACTGCCACTCAAAGAGAGTTATTCATAGAGACATCAAGCCAGAGAATCTGCTCCTTGGATCAACTGGAGAGCTTAAGATTGCAGATTTTGGGTGGTCTGTACATGCCCCATCCTCCAGGTATGTAACTTGAGGAGGAACTTGTTGGGGTTAGCAAAAGCCCCAGTGGCCAAGCATGAGCTAGAGCAGGGGTGGGCAAACTTTTTGACTCGAGGGCCACAATGGGTTCTTAAACTGGACCGGAGGGCCGGAACAAAAGCATGGATGGAGTGTTTGTGTGAACTAATATAAATTCAAAGTAAACATCATTACATAAAAGGGTACGGTCTTTTTTTTTTTTTTTTTAGTTTTATTCATTTCAAACGGGCGGATCTGGCCCGCGGGCCGTAGTTTGCCCACGGCTGAGCTAGAGAGTAAAGTACCTAAGCATAGGTGTTGTGCTGAATTGGGACAGGTAACTGACATAATACTTTGGAGTAATTTAGGCCCCGATAGTAAAATAGTGTCTCCCAGGACATTTTAATTCTGCAACCACTTGGACTATTTGTTGTGTCCTAGGCCTGGGATTAAAGACAGTTTATGTCCTTAACGGCTAATGAACGGGAGAGGTAAGTAAACAGATACAACAGGTATATGACAGAGGAGGTACAGGATGTGTAGAGGGGAGTGCGCCTGACATACTATGACAAGTTCTCTGGGGCGGGGCAGCACCTGCCAAGGTCTGGATCTGAGGGCACAATTCTGCGGGAATGCCAACAACCAAATGGGTTTGAAGGGAACTTTCAGGGTGGTGGTTAAAGATGTTCTTTGGTCTGCTGTCATCCTTTCTTGTTTTCTCTTAAAATTAAAGCAGAGAGATCAACCTAAGGAAACAATTTAAATCTTAACTGAACTTTGCAAACCAGAGCAAAGTTCTCTACTCTTTTAAATTTAATTTGGGTTTAAATAAGCCTTTGAAACCACATGTGAAATAGAACATTTACAAGCATATATTTACTGATAGAAGTTTGTCCACTTTGGGGTAGGGCTTAAAAAGCTATAGCACGATTACTTAAAAAATTCAAAGAACTGTTTTACTTTATTTTTTTAATTTAAAAAATCTAGTTTTTAAAAGAAATTGTCTAGCCTAAATAGGTGCCATGGGATGGGGTGAGCTTTGTTTTTATTACCCACCACTTGTAAATTGTTTCTAGCAATGCATCGAATCTGCTTTTAAAAAAATCTGGTTGCCTATCACCACCGGACGCTGTTGGCACCTGCTGAGGCAAACAATGAAGAATTGTAGGCTTTGTGGCATCACAGGGCTAAAACTCTACCTTAACTATCCAGTGACATCACTGTGGCAGGAAAGATAACTTACTCTTTTCTGAAAAGGACATTTGTGTAAATGTTGGTCACTTTGCCCTACCTCCCAAACATTAATAACCATAATGGCTCCCAGGTCATTGGGTGCTGTTTACTGTGCACCTCGGTGGTGATGAGAGGGGTTGACTGTCTAGGGAGCTGGCTCCTTAGTCTCCAGTCACCATTTAGTTGAGTGAACACTTGTGTGCTTGCTGGGCTCCAGGCATGACCCAGCACAAGCTTTTCTTTGGCAAAGAATAATTAATGTAAAGCAACAAACATCAGCACGGTCTTTGCTCCAGGTTTGTCTGCCACATTAGCTTATTTCTAGCCTTTGGAAACTCAATGAAACATACAGAGATGCTGAATTGATAGTTGATCGCTCACCTCACTGCCCAGAGCCTACATTCAACAGTTAACATTTTGCCATATGGGCTGTGTCTACTTTTTTGGTGAACCTTCAAAAATAAGTTGCATATATCATGATGCTTTGTCCTTCGAGCACTTCAGTGTGCATCTTCTAAAAATAAGGATGCTGTCCTGTCTGGTCCCAGCCATCATCACTCTTTAAGAAAATTAATAACCGTGGTAATAGCTAATATTTAGTCCATGTTCAGATTTCTCCAGTTGTCCACGAAATTTTACAGCTGTTCTTTTAAATCAGAATTAACCAAGAACCATGCATTATATTTGATTGTGTCTCTTTTGTTTAAACTTAGACCAGTTTCCCCACAACTTAAAATGGATTTTTCTGCATGTGGTGACACTTAGTTTTGTCTTTCATCCTCTGTATTTGCTGGAAATTGGGCCAAAGGGCCTGGAGAATATTTTTAACAAGAATACTTCATAGGCCGCCCTCCAATTTTAGTGTCTCTTGTACCAGTGCTGTATCAGAAGGCAGCATGTGCTGTCACAGTGGGACAGTTTAGTTTCTTGTCATCAATGTCACCTCTCTTAAGCTTCTTAGCATATCTGTGATGTAAGAAATGCTACATTGTATTTACAGAGAACTTTGTATGGCTGCCTTTATATAGCAGTGATACTTAAAATTTCTTATTTTTACATCATTTAAGGAGTTCCTGGAGTTGGACAGATTTGGGGTGTGGCTTGGTTGTTAGCCTTGTGATCTTATCCAGCTCTCTGAAGCTGTTTCCTGTAAAGTGGGGATTTAGAACAGCACCTGTCTCAGAGCACAGGATCTGGCCTAGGAAGAGCACTCGGTCAATGGTAGGGTAGTTGTTGATGATTTTAGCAGCTGCTGTGATCACGGAAACAAGCGGGCAACCTGCACCTCCCTCTTCCAGGAGAACCACCCTCTGTGGCACCCTGGACTACCTGCCCCCGGAGATGATCGAAGGCCGAATGCACGATGAGAAGGTGGATCTCTGGAGCCTCGGAGTTCTTTGCTATGAATTTTTGGTTGGGAAGCCTCCTTTTGAGGCAAGCACATACCAAGAGACCTACAAAAGAATATCTCGGGTAAGACACAACTGGAAGGGGCCCAGCACCTCTGTTAGAGCCCTTTCTGTCCTTGTCAGCCTTCCCTTGAGGCTACGGTCTGAATGTTTGTACTGTTCTCTCTAAACCACGTTTTGTGACTGCCTGTCACTTACTTTACTCCAGGTTGAATTCACATTCCCTGATTTTGTACGAGAGGGGGCCAGGGACCTGATTTCAAGACTGTTGATGCATAACCCCAACCAAAGGCTGACCCTGAAAGAAGTACTGGAACACCCCTGGATCACAGCAAATTCCTCAAAACCATCAAGTAGCCAAAAATCCAAAGAATCAACCAGCAAGCAATCTTAAGACTCTTGCAGGGGGAGAGCCTCTGAGCCAGGGCTGCTGTGTCAGTGGTCAGAACACACTCCTGACATAATCTACTACCGACTGCCTGCTCGCAATGCGCAGCGCTAGGGAAAAGTATAGAAGGTTCCACTTCAATAAACGTGACATGGAAGCGCAAGTAGCCACGAGAATCGTGCTCACTTCACTGGTTTTATCCTCCAGAGGCAAGGTGCAAGTGCCGCCGCCCTGCAGCCCGTGTGGACTAAGGGTCCTTGTGGAAGGTGAACTCCGAGTTGGCTGTGGGCAGAGTGGCCCCTTCGTCCTGACCCGATCAGTTCAGGAGCTGTGCAATAACCTCCCAGGTACCTGCGTGGTGTGTAACCTCCTGGGTGGCCACACCTGGTAAAGTTGTCAGAATGAATATGTGATTCTTTTAAATGTTAAAATAAAGAGATGTGCATAGACTTTGTCCCTTCTGGATGCTCTGTCTCCCCTGTTGGGCCGGTTAGCTAGTCCTCCTCAACCACTCATCCTGCCTGAGACTCTATGAAACAGGACCACAGGCTCCTCCTCCATCATGGGACTTGCTTGGAACACAGTTGAGAAGTGTCTCAGCCAGTTCTAAATGTTAAGTACTTTTAAAAAATGTTTTTTCATGGTTTATATATTGTTTTTATAAATACATTAAGACATACAAAATGGTTACTTTTTTTCAAGTTCTCGTGTATAACCTTGAAATTATAGTGTTTTCCAGGAGCTCACAGTGCACCCTTTGAGCAGTGCTGGGCTTGGCTTGGGACTTGGGGGGGGGGGGGGGGGCGGGGGAGGCGGGGCAGAGAGGCCTGTGCAGGGCTGTGGTGTCAAGGCTGAGGTTCTGGAGCCAGGCGGGCATGTGAACACCTCCATTCTCTCACTTGCAGTGGTGGGGGACACAGCTTGGGAGAATGGCCACTGACCATGGGCGGGGGGCGGGAGGGGACAGATTGTGATGGGGTAATTAGGAGTTGGGAGAGGTGCCCAGCAAGTGGCATCTGAGACTTGAAGGACATGGAGGATTTAAAGGTTGGTGGCTGGTGTGGTGAGAAGTCCCTGCTGCTGAAGGAGGATGGCGGGAAACATGGCACGGGAGTGGGGAGCTATGGCTGTGACCGCGTGGCAGATGGTGCGCCCTCCATCCTTCAACTGTGCCGTGTGCCCATGAAGTGTTAGTTCCTTTTCTAGGCAGTGGACATGCAGTGCAGTGCTTGGTGACAGCCCAGCTCATGGAGCTGGACTCCTCAGTGGGTGGTCCTTATCCTGGGGACTCGACTGACAGTCACTCAGCAGAAGTGGGTGCTCCCGGGCTGCACAGGGACTGAGTGGAGGAGGGCTCTGAGCCAGTGCTGCAGGTGGTCAGGAGATAGGGGGAGGAGTCATGGGCATCCACATCCCCGCCTGCCCACCTCGGGGCTCTGACCTGGTCTCAGCAGGATGGCAAAGAGCCCATACACGGGGTGAGCTGGTTCTTTGCAAGCTGGCTTTCCAAGTGTGGTCTCTGTCTTGATTCTCTGGTGAAGGAATGTTCCCTTAACCAGAATCTCTCATTCTTCCCCAAACAGGGATCTGGGCTTGACCATTGTTCACTGTGGCTTATAAAAGTGGAAGCCCCTTCAACACAGCTGGAGGCTTCTTTCTGTGCTCCCCGGTCACCTGGCTCCATGGCACACCTGGGGGGCTTATTTTTCTATTACACTGGAGTTACAGCATATGTGTACACTTGAAACAAATACACAAACATGGGTCTGGAGTATGGGGGTGACTTCACCTGTTCACTGTTGGCCTGGAAATGAGCAGGTGCCACAAGAAGCAGGTCTGTCCCATTTTTGGTCTCATGTTCTATGTGCCTCCTAACATGCAGTTACATATCTGTTTCTAGCTGCCAACGTCATCTGCTCATCAACCAAAGATGGTCAACTTGACAAGGACGAAGGAAAAGGTGGAAGTGTTGAACTTACTGAGAATTAGTAGACAAATATGCTTTCATGGCCAACTTTCAATGCAAGAGACTAAATATCAAAAATGTCCTAAATATAAGGAAGTGGCCAACACCCACTTCCATATCAATGTTGATGAAGTAGTCATGGCAACTTTAAAACACAACTGCAGTGTCCAATTAGCTTTGAGCTGAACCAACTTTCCAAAGTAGTAATACTTCATGTACCCTCCACCCCAGCTATAGTTAATATGACGTGACTAACTTTACCTGTTATAGTAGCTAAACTTCTGCCGTTTCCCCAACCAGAATTGCACACAGCAAGAATATAGCCCATTATAGTCACACAGTGCTGCTTCATAATCAGCATCAATTATTGCTCACCAGAAGAGCAAAGTTTCATAAACTACAGAGAGGTTTGTTTCACGGCACTTAAGCTGCTCATTTTGTTAGATAAAAAAATGAGAGGTGAACAATGGCTTTACATGTTAAAAATAGATCATCCGTTTTATTTCTAGTTGCATAAAAACAGTGAAAATACAAGCCATTTGTAGATCTTGTTGGTTAGCTGACATAATGATCCTTTAATTTCCTCACCCTCTCGGTTCTGCTGTTCTGTTCTGACCACTGGCCATGGGAGAGGAGTGGAGTCAGGGCTTAGAAGAGATGCTATGGCTATTTGATGTGATAATTAGTTTTATTGCTTGCCCTTTCAGTCCACTCCCATCACTCCAAACACAGAATCAAAGTTTAAAATCTAAGCCCTTAAATCTGTAGGAGTCAGGTTTTTTTTTTTTTGCATAGGCATTACGAGGGATCTGTTTGATATAGAAAGGGGTTAGAAGCCCGAAGCCAATGGTTTAAATAAAGACAGATGAGATGAAAATGCTGGTCTCCCAGGCCAGTGTGCCTCAATGGTTGAGCATCAACCCATGAACCAGAAGGTCACGGGTTTGATTTCCTGTCAGGACATACCTGGGTTGTGGGCTCGATCCCCGGTGGGGGGCCTGCAGAAGGCAGCCAATCATGTTTCTCTCTCACTGATGTTTCTATCCTTTTCTCTAAAATCAATAAAAACATACTAAAAAAAAGAAAAGAAAATGCTGGTCTGATCCACATGAAAAGTGACCTCGAACCAGTATCGGGCATCTCGATCCGCTGTGTGGATGTCCCAGAAAGACAGTTTCAACCTGAAACTGGTAAAACCTTTTGGCACTGAGCTAGTTGCTTTGAAAGGAATACAACAAAATGATCCACTCTAGAGATCTTAGAAATGGGGAATTCGTCCCATAATGACATTTGTAAAACTGAAGTGACTGACATGGATTACTAGGGAACTGTCAACAGCCAGATCATAAAATCAGGACTGTCAGAGTATATAGTACCTTTAGTTTTCTGATTGTCCCAATGTAATTAAACAAACTGGGAGATGGGGGGCAAAAAAGGGAGCCAGAAAGAGAAACACAACTAACTCCCTTGACCAGGGCAGAACTGGTTAGACTGCGGTTCCCAGAGTGGAGCCAGAGCTCAGTGTGAGTGCAGCCTGGAGGGCAGCAGCAGCGTGGACTGATGCTGAGTCCCACAGGCCGGCTCCTCCACGGCAGGCAATGGAGACATTCCTTCCCTCCCCCGCCTCCTGTATTTCACAGTTGTCTTCCATGTATAGCAAGTGCTACTAACTTCCCTTTTTAGAGCGAGATTCAAAATCTTTCTGTTACTGTACATAATTTTAACATAGTTGAAAAATATAAGCAGCAACAGAATGTAAACACTGACAGTTCTGGAATGTTTGGAGTTTGAGCTACAGGGTTAGGCCAGGACTGTCTCAGCTTTCTATATGTGCAATGTCCACATCCTCTGAGGACCTGGGCTGCAGGAGCCACAGGACGCCATTACTGCTGGACAAGTTTCCACATTTCACCTGGACAGAGACAAATGACCCTGACCTACTTTCATGAAATTTGAGAAAAACAACCTGATCTAGGCCCCGGCTTATCTGGATTTGACGGGATTTGGGGACTAAGGAAACACACCGGAAATACTTGTTTTCCTTTCCCTCAGACAAGTGTAACGAATGTAAAGGTGTTGATGCTAATTATTACATATTGTTAAGTCTTCAATTCTGCTTCATTAATGGCAGCACTGGCAGCTGTTCTGCAGAATATTGCATATTAAACCGCAGGCAGCCTGACCACAAATACTGGAGGAAAGGGAATTTTAAAATTAGCTTAATGAATCGTTGCTCTTAAGAATGTGAACAAAGATGGACCCCTAGGGCCATCTTTCAGAGGAACAGTTCTAAAGTAAGCTAGTAAGCTAACAGCTGACGATGACGACTCATTTGTGATGTTTCGCTGACATTTTAGATAATGCACATAAGCCCTATGGTGAGTAGCCCTAACAAAATTTATAAAGCAAGACAAATTACAATTACTTAAACACTCGAATTTTGCTGGCAAAAGTAAAACTTATCCATGAGAACACAGAAAGTAGCCCCTGCTCCCCAAAACAAACAAACAAATCCCTACAACCCTAAAATCAATCCGAATTGTGTAATTTAACAGAAAGGGGTCTCCAGGCCCCCAGTTGAAGAGTTCATCAAGGGTTTGCAGGGGGAGGTTTAAAAAATCCCACTTTCCGAAAATACCTGACAAGCAAGGGCACGGAAACCAAGGTGATGCTGATTCTGACGGGTGCAAACAGCTTGTGGATGGCGTAGGCCACCACGAAGGTGCTTGTGCCCGCGGCCATTTTTGACTGGACCAATGACTCCTTAAATCCGAGATTAAGCAGGATGGCTGACATGTCCACACCGCTGGAGGGCAAAGAGGCAAAAACAAAACAGTTATTAGAGCAAGGGGATACACTGAGACAACGATTTGGCTCTGAGATTTACATTATTTTAAAAAATGTGATGACAGTAGCTAGATGAATAAAAAGTCTTGGACAGAAAGTAATTATTCCCAAAAAAACCTCCCATGACAGTAGAAAACAAACATTTGTTACTGTCAGCAATCTCACCTCGAAACAACCATGTAAAACATGCCCAGGGAGACTAGTGAGATTCCAATGTGCACCGACACGCCGACGGCTCCGTATTCTTGGAAAACCTTCTTCAGCTGCTGTGACTTGCTTTGCTTTTTCTCCTCTGTTTTGCTGAGGTCGCTGACTGTTGTCGTGGTGGTTTTGCTGGGGTTCTGTGCACAAACCAAAGAAGGGGGAGCCTCCAGGTCAGGAGCAGGGATGTCAGTGGTGGTCACCAGCTTCCACATCACACAGTGCTCCACTCGTCCCTCCGCTGTGGGAGCCCAGCTACCCTCTGTCTTACTTGGGGAGCTGAGGCTAATTAATGCCCACTTAGCCACTAATACAGTGGAAGGCTGGGAACTAGTAGGATGGGCAGAATGATGGCCCCAAAGATGTCTAAATCCTAGTCCCCAGAAGCTGAGACTGTCACCTTACAAGAGGATCTTGCAGGTGTGGTTAAGTTCAGGATCTTAGATGGGCAGGTCAACCTGGACTCTCTGAGTGGGACCCATGTGATCATAAGAGTCCCTGCGAGGGAGGCAGGAGGGCCAGAGGGCAGGTGTGAGGACAGCAGCAGAGCCTGAGGCTGGAAGGTGCTCCCTGCTGGCTTGAGGACAGGACAGAGCTGAGGACTGCCAGCTTCTCTGGACAGGAAGTGGGCTTTCCCCCGCAGCCCCCAGGAGCAACCAGCCCAGCCAGCACCTTGACTTTAACTCTGTGAGACCCAGTTTAGGTTGCTGAGCCCCAGAACAGTAAAGTAGTAAATGTGTGTTGTTTTAAGCCCCCAGGTCTGTGGTTCCATCCGCAAGAGGCACTAACGCCTTAGGGCTCAGACCTGGGGGCAATGATGACACTAGATCAGTGATGGCGAACCTTTGGAGCTCGGCATGTCAGCATTTTAAAAAACCCTAACTTAACTCTGGTGCCGTGTCACATATAGAAATTTTTTGATATTTGCAATCATAGTAAAACAAAGACTTATATTTTTGATATTTATTTTATATATTTAAATGCCATTTAACAAAGAAAAATCAACCAAAAAAATGACACGCGTGTCATAGGTTCGCCATCACTGCACTATGTTAAGCACGTTCTCTGGGCCAGGTAGCACTCGCATGATTCTGTCCATCCGCTGTCTGCTTTCATCTTCCCAAAACCTGGAAGTAGATACTGTTGCTCTTTCCACTTTCCAGAGGAGCAACACCAGCTCAGGCCGAGGAACCGGCTCAGGCTGAGGAACCAGCTCAGGCCGAGGAACCAGCCCGAAGCCGCACAACTGGAACTCAGGTGGCCCGAGTGCAGCCTGAGCACTCGACAGCCATGCTAATCGCTATGAAACAAGCACGTGGGGCCCAAAAAACCAGAGCAGAAGCGACGGCACGTGTACTTCCAGAATCAGATTTACCCTGCGATCCCCGCAGATAAAGGAAGGGCCAGTTCCGGGCCATACACACTGGCTGGGATTGGCACAGACACAGTTCACTGCACGTGGTGTCTGCTAACATCTATGGAGAACTACGGGGTCTGCAATGTTTGGAAGAAACAAAAAAGCCAAAAGTGTTGGATTAGACAACAAAGACGAAAACGCCCAATATGGAGCTTGCCTTTTTTTTTATCAGATTTCTTTAGCCCTGGACAGACCTCAGAGCTCTTCCCGGCAGGTAGTATCTGGGTCGGCTCTAGGTACGGCCTGGCAGAGGCCAGGACGCCTTCCTCCCTGTATTTTTAGAGCCGCACTTCAAAGGGACGAGCGTGACAGCCCAGAATCCCCAAGAGGTAGGGGAGGACCCCTGGAGTGAAAATGAAACAATACAGGGCAGCAGTGCACACAGCAGAGGCCCCCACATTCAACCAGGTGTCCCAGCCCTGCCCAGCCTGCTCAGGAGCAGCTTGGACCTCTGCGTGGTCCGCAGGGGCCCAGACGCTGCTGGTCTGTTTGCCCAGAATCTTCCCTGAGTTTTAATCACACACAACAGGTACTCATTTTTGCCCCTCCTCTCCCCTTACAAAACTCCGATTTATAAGTTAAAAGAGTCTCGTCTTTACTCCCGATGGGAAGAGCACCCTCTTTGTTCCCAAATTGCAGTTGGAGCTGAAAAAACACAGCCCCCAAAACCCAAAAGCGTTGGCCTTGGAATGAAATGTTTCACTAAATGCTATTTGCTTCCCTGGGAATTGTGTTAAGGTCACGGGGGTGGGAGTGGGGACAAACAGTACTTCTCACTGCCTTTTTGTTTGACTTGCATGTTTTTTTCAGACTTAAAAGGAACACTTTACAAAGGGGGAGGGCCAGTGAGGGGCGAGGGAGTCTCAGATTGAATTCTGACAGGTGGTAAGCATAGCGTTTTTGGAAAGGTTTGAAAACCACCAGTGTCCTATTGAGTCCCGCGTTGGGCTTGGCGCTTGAAAGGCGTCATTTCATAACAATCCCCCAAACCCTGTCATGTGGCCACCCTGTCGCTCCCGCTTTGACAGGCAGGACACAGGGCGGGGGAGCGATGAGCTGGCTGGCAGTGCCTGGACTGGTTACTGTGCTGGTCACCACCCAGCCACACGGCCTCTAAGCTCCTCAGCAGAGTCCCCATCCTGTCCTAAGAGTGGAACATTCCTAAAGGAGGACACTTCCGGGACCTCCAGGCGGGGGTGGGGGGATGGGGGGCGGGGAGAGGGGGAGGAAAGCTGTGATCAATCTCCTCCTTTTGGTTGGCCCCCTTTCCTCGCACTGCCGCTCACCAGCCAAACGGCTGCTCCTCTCATAATCACACTGCAGATGGGAGAGCTGCTAGGTGTTGGGCCCTGATAGTACGAACCACCCACGAACCACACTTCCAAGTGGCAACCGACATTCTCACTGAGGCTGGTGTCGGCTGGGAGCCCCGACCAAGCCCACTGATGCCCATCTGTCCACGCACTGGACCGGCAGCTGTCTCTGTGGAGGCCTCCCCCACCCCCTAGTATTTTACCACCTCTATTTTGGCAAAAGGCCTTTGGCCCAAAAAGAGACATAACAAGGCAGTCTGGCTTCCAGCTACAAAATAACCAGCATCTGCTGCAAGGGAGTGGGAGGGACAATATCCAGACACAAGGGATGGTTTTTAACTTTTCTGAGTTAGAATCTGACCTGGACAATTTTCTTCCTTCTATCTGGGTAGGAGGAGAAATCTTTAAGCATTGTGAGCCATGCATTTTTCTTCCTACCCTAGAGGAGACTAAAGCTAAAATAAAGTAAGTTCTGAAGAGGTGACTTGTAAGGAATGGAGACTTTTCAGACATTCATTTCTTAGTGAAATATCACCTTACACGTTAGGCACTACCTGGGATGCATACACTGTTATATCCCAGTGCCTGTACTTAGACATAGTGCTTTCATATATGTGTGTGAGTGTGTGTGTAATGCCCATCCACTATTCATAAAAGTATAAAAGTCTGTATTAGAAGGAGCAGGAAGGTTTGAGGAATGAACCAAAGATCTTGCTCACAAGTTGCTCACATTGTTTGGGGTGACACCTGTTTTCACTCATTTGATAAATAATATTACTACTAAACACTATATTGTGTTTAGTCTGTACCGGTTCTGAGTACTTTGAAAATATTAATTCATATAATCCTCTCAACAACCCTGTGTGTTAGGCACTACTGTTACCCCCACTTAACAGAGGAGGATCCTGGAAGCTCAGAGAGGTTGAGTAACTTTCCGAGGATCACAAAGGAATTACCTGTGAAAGTTGGGATCAAACCTGAGTCTGTTTCTAAGGCCTTTGCCCGTCTATGCTCCTCACTTACTCACGAGTGCCTGCTCTGTGCGAGGCACTGCTCTGAGTGTGGAAGGTACAGTAATGAACAAAGCAGACAAAACCTCATTCTCTGGGAGCCTAAGGTCTAGTTGGAGGGGAGGGACAATCAGCAGAAAAGGAAACTAGCAAGGCTAAATGAGACAAGTGTTGTGGAGAAACACCAGCGAGGAGAGCAGAAAGGTAGAATGTACCAGATGCCAGGGACATTACCTTGTTTCCCACTCATGCTCTATGAAATATGAATTAATATCCCATTTTACAGATGAGAAAACTGAGACACAGAAGTGAGAGAATTTGATCAAGGCCACAGAGCTAGTGAGTACATACAGGAATACAGGGAATCTGGGACTACACCATCACTGTACACCAAACATGTCAAACTCGCGGCCCGTGGGCTGCATGCGGCCCACAACAAATGTTTTTGCGGCCCAGCCAATATAACGGTATGTAAGAGACATTTTAATAAAAATTTCGTAACTTAATTTTTATAATATCCTGTTATACATAATTATTAATAACGAACTACAACGTTCACTAATGACTGATTACTTTAATCGTGTTGCATTCATTTCCCTTATGCGCCTTCCATGCAGGCGCACCACTTCTCTCCACTAATACTAGCAGCGAATATTTTAGCAGCCGATTGCCTGTCATTAGGCAGTCATTAGTCTTGTACTGACGTGTTTGGTGTGCACAACAGGAAATATTTCGCTTTCGGAGAACAAGAAAAATAGGTTTATTTGTGTGACGCTTATTAATTTGTGCAGTTATTCAGTATCTGGTAAGTTAATGTTCAAGAAAAAAATATTAATTTTTATTAAAATGTTCTATTATTTTAGGTTAACGATTACTCATTTATTTCAGCCCTTTGTATTCAGCATGCCTCTATCGAAATAAACCTACGTTTCTATTGAAGTTTTTGTTTTTTTGCAGTCCACATAAACTTAAACCTTGTTTATTTATTTTTTATTTTTTATTTTTTTGATTTAAAAATATATATATATTCTCTTTCTTTTAAACCTTGTTTATTTGGCCCGTGTTAGCCTTTGAGTTTGACATGCTTGCTGTACATACCCCTCCCCCCCTCACTCTCACACACACACACACACACACACACACACACACACGCGCGCGCGCGCGCGCGCGCATACACACCAGTGCCAGGACCTGGACTGGGGACAGGTTGATGTGGCTGCTGGGACAAACAAGCAGGTCAGGGGAGCATTCCAGATGATGAGTACAGAAAAGATCCACACCCAGGAGTTTAAGGGGGCCAATGGAGGCATCCAGGGCATCACTGGCGGTCAGGGAAGGCTTCCTGGAGGAAGGGCTGAGCCATGAAGAATCACAGGAAGCAGCTGGGTGTGTGTGGAGGGTCCCAGACCCCCGAGGACCCCCAAACTGGGCTCAGGACTTAGAGACAAGATCTGTCTGATGGGGGAGCAGATGGCAGGGAAGGAAGTTTCTCCATCTGTGCAGGAGGCATGGTAAGGACATGGGTCCAATGCCCACCGAACATTTGTTCAGCAAGTGCTAGCTAGGTTAGCACCATGCTCAGGCCTGCATCAGCTCATAGACTTGTCCCTTAAACTCTTGTTG
This sequence comes from Myotis lucifugus, assembly GCF_000147115.1. Taxonomy (NCBI): domain Eukaryota; kingdom Metazoa; phylum Chordata; class Mammalia; order Chiroptera; family Vespertilionidae; genus Myotis; species Myotis lucifugus. The sequence continues at coordinate 1,284,564 of NW_005871203.1, read as the reverse complement.
GGGTGTGCTATTATTAGCCCCTGAAAGGTCAGCTCAGAGGTCTTCAGCCTTGGGGTGAGGTCACACCACTGGTGAGAGCTGGGCCTGATGGTGGTACCCAGGCAAAGGGACTGCCGGGTGCCAAGCTTGAGACTCTGGTGGGGCAGGAGGCCGGGTTCTGCATGTCCCAACACAACTTGTTAGTTCCCTCTCTCCATTAGACTTTTTCTTTAAGGAAAAACAATTGTTTTATTATATATAATTATATATATACATGCCTTTACTACCATTCTGAATGGAACCGGTTTCCACTAACTATACAGAGAAGGCAACCGCAATGAAATAACACCAGTTCTTGCGGGAGTCTTGCCTGAAGTCTGCGCTTTTGGTTAGATAAGGTTAGCTCGTCTCTAACAACTCCCAGTGAGGAGGCCCTAACGTGACTTCAAAAGGGAACGACTCAGGGCCAACTTACCCCAAGCGAAGGCCTCACCTACACTTTGCTCGGCGGCCGGCCCTTTGGGAACCCGGGCCCGCCTCCACTGGAGACGCCGACCTGGGCAGATGGCTAAACTTGCCGGTCGGTTTCTCAGCCGTCAGCTGGGAGGATCGCCGCCTCGGCTGGCAGAGATGTGGGGTCCGGGGCCCTGGAGGTGCTTGGTTTCGGGCAACTTCGCGGGCAAAGCTCTCCTCTGGCGGAAGTGGACCCGGGATCAGGGCGCCGGAGTCGGGGGTGGCATGGAGAGGCTTACCTGGTGGCCGCCGCAGTCCCCGCGGGCCGCGCACAGCAGTCGGGCGTCTGACCCCGGTCGGAGCAGCGGCAGGAACAGGGGCGGCGGGGCGCAGGGGGCCGCGGCGCCCAGGAGCCAGGAGGCGCGAGGCCCGCCCCGGGCGCTAATTCTGCCCGCGGGGCCCAGCAGCACCAGCAGGCGGGCCATGGCGCGCGGCGACCGGAGGGAAAGCGAGCCGGAGCCCCGAGCGGCGTGGGCGGGCCGGAACGCGCGCG
>NW_005871203.1:1281531-1283479 GCF_000147115.1 Myotis lucifugus | reverse complement strand
ACAGCGAGCAGAGGGGGGGGCTCCCGGGGGACCCACGTCTTTGGTTGAATCTCATTCGTCCCGCACTCATTGGCCCAGCCCACCGACCCCGCCCCGTCGGAGCCCAGAAGTCGCGCGGGGTGGGCGGGGCCGGAGCTGGGAACCCGGCGGGGTGGGCGGGGCCGGGGCTGGAAACCCGGCGGAGTGGGCGGGGCTGCAGACCTGCGCCTTTTCGGCCTCGGTGGTGGAATTCTGCTGGCGACCAGTGGACTGGCTACCCGCGGGTCACAGGCCAGCCCCGCTTCGAGAGAGAGGACGTGGCGGGAAGTGGCAGGGCCCAGGCGGGATGGGAAACGTTGTGGCCATCTTCGGGAAACACAGCGGCCACCTATTCAGGAACGACCAACAGATAATAATCTGTGGTCAGAAGGGAGCCTTCCCCAACACCCCACCCACGTCTCACACCTGACCCTGTGCAGCATTGTTTTCATTGAAAGTAGAGGCGCCAAAATGTTTTTAGATCTTTGCTATTTTAGGCAGGAAAGAATTTAGCACAGGGAACTGGTGCTTGGGAAGTCATCGGAAAGCTGGAGGAGTGGATATTAGGCTGGGCCCCCAGGAAAGACTCCCTGCCCAGTGGGAGGAGCTGCTCCCTCAGCCACAACTGAATTCTAGGACACTCTGGCACAGCTGTGACCCGGGGATCAGGAAACTGCTGCCCCTGCAAGTGCCCTCCAGCTCCCACAAAACAGGTCACTGGGCACTGCCTGTGCCACAACTGCCTGTGCACAGCCTGAGTTCCACTGCAGAAAACCTCACATCTCTGCAAACATGATCACCAGCAGCAAACAGCCCCGGGAAGATGCCTCTGCCCCACTTCTGCCTTCAAAATATCGTGCAAGCACGTCCAACCGGCAGAAACTAATTCATATCCAGAAACCTAGCTGCAAAGGAGTTTGTGCAATTTCAGACTTTCGTCTAGGAGTGAGATCTTGCCAATGTACCGCATGTGCCTGGTATTGATAAAAATGGGGCCTGGCTGGTGGGGCTCAGTGGTTGAGCATCGATCTATGATCCAGGAGGTCATGATTTGATTCCCTGTCAGGTTTCTAGCTCGATCCCCAGTAGAGGGCATGCAGGAGGCAGCTGATCAATGATTCTTTCTCATCATTGATGTTTCTATCTCTCCCTCTCCCTTCCTCTGAAAACAATAAATATATTTTTTAAATGGGGTCATGCTATACATATGCATTATAATGAGTTTTTCACTTCATAGATCACTAATGTCTTTCCTGTTAAAACCATATGTATAGAACACTATTTGTTTATTTATCGTTCATGTTTACCGATCTCAGAGAGAAGAAGGGAGAGAGAGAGAAACATTGATGTGAGAGAGAAACATTGTTCCGTTGTTTCCAGCACTCACTGGACTGGTATTGAATCTGCAACCTGGGCATGTGCCCTGACCGGCAATTGATCCACCACTTTCTGGTGTATGGGATGATGTTATGCTGGTACCCTGACCCCAAATTCCAGCCTCCAGAACTGTGAGAAAAATACGTTTGTTGTTTAAGCCACACAAATTTATGATCTTTTGTTATGGCTGTCTGAACTGACTAATATAGACTACAGTGGGGCCTTACTTACGAGTGTCCCGACTAACGAGTTTTTTGAGATACCAGCTGTCTATTGGCCGATTTTTTGCATTGAGTTTATAGAGCAATTTGAGTTAACGAGCTCCTTAACGAGCTCCTTAATGAGCTCGGTCTCAGAACGAATTAAACTCGTAAGTATAATGGATATGTAGGTGGTTCCCCCCATTTTTGCTATTATAACTTGAACTTAATTGCCAAATCCACCAGCCTTTTTTCTTTTCTAGGTCCCATCATTCGTGGCATCTGCAGCACAGATGGTGTTGCTAACCTTTCCTTGAAACTGTCTCATCCACTCCATTTACTGGCTCATTCAC
>NW_005871203.1:1227748-1279962 GCF_000147115.1 Myotis lucifugus | reverse complement strand
TGATCCGAATGTCACCTGTGGTAGCTGCTGCCACTCCCAAAGGGAGTGACCCCTTTCTCCTACTGGCCCACCCCATGGGAGCTTTGTCCCTGTATGAACTGGGTCTGATTTTGGATCATTATCTCTGCTTTCTGCATCACGTTGAGAAAGAATCATGGCTGAGAACATGGGCCGTGGTGACAGAACGACCTGGATTTGATTCTGACTCAGCCACTTACTAATTGTGGCCCCTTGGCAAGTCACTTCACCTTTCTACACTTCACACACAGTCCTCATCTCTGATGTGGGGACAGTAATAGTAAACACCTTCGTTTGGTGTGAGGCTTAAGTTGGATAACATCTTTAGGGTGCTTAACCTAGTGCAGCCGTGGGCAAACTACGGCCCGCGGGCCGGATCCAGCCCGTTTGAAATGAATAAAACTAAAAAAAAAAAAAAAAAAAGACCATACCCTTTTATGTAATGATGTTTACTTTGAATTTATATTAGTTCACACAAACACTCCATCCATGCTTTTGTTCCGGCCCTCCGGTCCAGTTTAAGAACCCATTGTGGCCCTCGAGTCAAAAAGTTTGCCCACCCCTGACCTAGTGCCTGGCTCATGGCAGGAGCTCAGAGTTATTAGAGGAATTCTGATTCCTCCTGCCCCGAGTTCCTGCCTTGTTGGGTTTTCTCTTCTTTCCACAAATAAGGTGGAAAATTGGTCCAATGCTTTGGGACTAATGGCATTTTATGGATTACCTGGGGCTGTGTTCCCACTTTACTGTGCGTTAATCATGCGACTGGGCAAGTCATTCAACATCTCTGAGCCTGTTTTATTATCTGTAAAATGGGAATAGTAACAGCACCCACCTCATGGGGTTGCTGTGAAGATGAACAGGAATCATGAACCTAGGGTAGTTGTCATAGGGCTTGGTACATACAGTACCTTCCAGAAATCTAGTCGTAGTGAGCACAACTTCACGCATTCATCCTGAGAAGTGATGTGGGCTTTATTGCGTCCACTGAGAAAAGTGGTAGCTGGTTGGAGGATGGAGATGCTGATGTGGCATTTTGAGAATCTCTTCTCAACTGCCTTTGAGATAGAAACAGATAGAAACTTCTCAATACTTAGGAAGGATCTGGATTAGCTGGGACTGTGATGTCTGAAGTTCTCTCTTTTCTTTGATGTCTGAAATGGTTGCTAATGATAATGTCTCAAGTCAGTGACTCAGTCACTGTGGACTAGCACGCCGGCTCCAGCCTGGCCCCTCCACTGACCGGCTCTGGGGATGACAAGCAAGAGATGTGAACTCACTAGCCCAGTGGTTGGCAAACTGCGGCTCGTGAGCCACATGCGGCTCTTTGGCCCCTTGAGTATGGCTCTTCCACAAAATACTGACTTCTGGGCATGGGCCACGAAGTTTCAATCACACTGTACGTGCACGCCCACACGTGGTATTTTGTGGAAGAGCCATACTCAAGGGGTCAAAGAGCCGCATGTGGCTCGCGAGCCGCAGTTTGCCGACCACTGCACTAGCCTAACACAGCTTCTGCGTTTCTCTGGGTAAGGTGGAGACAAATACACAGGCCCCATGCGGAGGAGGAACTGGGCAGGCAGTGAAAACACATTGTGTGTGTGTGTGTGTGTGTATGTGTGTGTGTGTGTGTGTGTATGTGTATGTGCAGGGGAAACAAAGCCATTTGATTTGCCATTTTCCCTTTTAATAGATTACCAAGGAAAAGGGCGGGAGGTGGGCTGGGGAGAGATCTGACCTTCCAACATCTACCTGGGAAGAATATTTTTTTTGTTACTTCTAGACGCAGGCTGCTGGCATTTGAATGTTAGTCCTGCTACTCGCTTGCTAGCTGACCTTGGCCACTGACCTTAATCTTGCTGAGTGTATTTCCTTATCTGTAAAGTGGGGGTATGATGTTACTGACTGTGGGAATGCCGGAGGTTGGTCCAGTAAGGCTCTTAGAATAGAGCCTGGCAGACAGCAACCCACCTGCTGCTTACTCCTGGCAGGAGGACCCTGTTTATTATCCTTGTTGTCATATTTTGTCATTCAGAGGAGATTCCGCCCCGTGAGTAGCTGCTCCTTATTGCCGGGTTTGCTGCCAGGCCCTGAGTGCCTCTCGTGGAACTAAGAACAAACCCACGGGGCTGGCATTATCATCATTCACATTAGAGAGGTTACAGGAGGGTGGTCTGGGCTCCTGGGCCCCCAGCCAGTGGGAGGGCAGAGGCCGCTTGGTCAGCATCTCAGGCACTCTCTGTGGCTGAGGACTTCGCCTGGTGCGTGAAGGGGATCTGGGTCCCAAAGGTGGCAAGGGCTGGGGAGCTGGGCCTCAGAGGCAGCCGATAGGGGACTGGGCCCGCTGGCTGCAGCTGGGTGATGCTTGCAGGGACAGCCCGACTTACCCTCAACAACCAGTCCTGCCCTGCGTACTGATAACCCTGTCCTAGGTGCCCTCGCCCAGCAGGTGGCGCTGCAGGCCTCGGGAGGCTTCCACCACGGAGAGCCGAGGCAGAGCCTGCCTCTTAAATTTGGGGCGAGTTTTACAATCTGAAAATACAAGGACCTGAGACAGTTCCCTGGGCAATGCAGTTTCTGGACCTTTCAGCAAATCGCTTCTGCACTTGAGTTACGAATTGCCTTTTGTGAAGCCCGAACAGGAAAATAATCTTAACCACTCACTGAGTGCTTTTTTTTACAAAATATATTTTTATTGATTTCAGAGAGGAAGGGATAGGGAGAGAGAGATAGAAACATTAATGATGACAGAGAATCACTGACTGGCTGCCTCCTGCACGTCCCCTATTGGAGATGGAGCCCACAACCCAGGCACGTACCCTTGACCATAATCAAACCTGGGACTCTTCAGTCCGCAGACGGATGCTCTATCCACTGAGCAAAACCGGCTAGGGCTTTTTGGGTTGTTATTGCTTCTTTTTCTTTTATTTTTGCCTAAATTTTTTGTTAGATCAAAATGGGTCCACATTTATGCAAAACATATGGCTCAACTGACATAGTCTCTAAGGAGAAGTACGCAAACACAGCAGCTGGAACCCGGGTGTGTCTGGCTCCAGGGCTGCCCTTTTTCTGTCTTCCAGCTGCTGAGTAATCACCCTTCTTCCCCTCTTTACCCCCTACCCCGCATTGATTCTCTGAGCAGAAAAGGGGATTTTTTTGTGGGGGAAGGAATGGTGAATGGAAAGGCGGTGTTTCCTGAGGAGCGAAGGGTGAGTCCAGGCCCTGCACAGCCGGTGTGTTCCTGGCTGGGACGGGGCTTTGGGAGGTACGGGGTGCACATCATTCTGGGATCAGGAAATGAGACAGGGCAAGGCTGGTGCGGGAGCGCAGTGCCATATCCATCTAAGGGGCAGCTGTCTTTAGCTCTAGCACATCATGTGCCCAACGTGGACACATCTACTGATTTCGTAAGATAAGCTGTGTGCAAAGTGGCCACCGTGGCTCAGTTCCTCCCTCCCGCCCAGAGGCGGGGTCTGTTTTCTACCCCCGGAATCTGGGCTGGCCTGTGACGTGCTTTGGCAATAGCACGCAGTGGAAGTGATGGGGTGTGTTGGAGCCCAGGCCTCAAGGGGCCTTGTGCGTTCAGCTCTTGCTCTAAGAACTAGCCTGCTGGAGGAGGAGACCAAGGGCAGCAGGGTGAGGCATCCAGCTGAGGCCAGCCTTGAGCAGCCGGCCCCATCTAGTCCAGCAGCTGATCACAAACCTGTGACCAAGCACCGCTGAGATCAGCTAAGCTAGCCCAGCCCAGCTGAGCCGCCTGGCTGACCAGCCCAACTGCTGGACCCCAGCATCATGAGACAACAAATGGTTGTTGCACAGAAAATGCTAACTGATCCAAGCTGGCCATCTGCATTTAAAGAATACAAAATCTCCTGATTTTTAAATGTTGAAAATGAATGAAAACGAACAACCAAACAATAACAACAAACCCACCAACCAGAACCTCTACAGGTTGAACCAACTATTTCTGAGTTCCCTGGCTGCAGGGATCACCAGTTCCCAAAAGGTGCCATAGAGCCTGTGGAACAGACTCTTGCCGCTTGCAGCAGTCTTGGTGGTGCAGACTTTAGTGAATTTAGAAATGCTAAGTGAATGCTAATGCAGAGAAGGATTTGGGACTACCCTTGACTGGCACTCATCTGCCTGGGCTTTCCTCTGGGGTATGGAGTTTCAACTTTTGTATCTATGGGTTTCTTTGTTCCAGATTCTCTCTGGTCCTGTTAAAAGCAGAATCTTTAACTTTCAGTAATGAACAGAGCCTTGATCTTGTTACTCACTGCAGTGGGCCTGGGCACCAGCAGAGAGTTAGCTTCTGCCCATCAGCTTGTTTTAATAACTTCAGTGGTGAGAAATCAATGGGTATTGACTAGGGCGAGGAAACGGGTGTTTGGAATCAGCTAAGTGGTAGCAAGATGGAGCTAGACTCTTCTTTTGCACTTCAGATTTTCAAGGTTTCCAAGTTGTTTTGCCTGCATCGTCTGTGAGATTTTAAAGAGCCATTAAAAACAATCTTGGTTCTGAATGTCTGACATAATGAAACAGATGTAATTCCCTCAGATTTGCAAAACTGGGAAAGAAAATAGAAAGCCTCCGGGAGGTAGGAGGGGCCCCGGGTTCTTTCGGGGGAATTTTCTCTGAGTTATTCACTGATGGGTCTTTTATGAAACAGGAAGGATGGGGTGGTGCATGTTTTACACAATGGAGCCCAGTGTGCCGTCCTCTGCCTTCGGACTCGAGGCTCATCTGTGCTTGCAGATGCTTCCAACATTATTTCCATTTCATAAGCTGCGATCACTCCAGCTAATGGATCGGTGGAGAGGAGGCCCCAGTGTTCAGAACATCTTTTCTCTGAGTGTGGACGGGGACTCCCCTACATCACATTACACGGGTGGGCAGGAGGCAGCTCCTTTTGTAAAAATTAAGATATAATTGACATGTAACATTATGTGAATTTGAAGTGTACAGGTGTTGGTTTGCTTCATTTATATATTACAAGAGGATTATAGAGTAGCATCAGCTAACACCTGTATCATGTCACATAGTTATCATTCTTTTGAGTTGAGAACACTTAGGATGGTCTCTTAGCAACTGTGAAGTGTATAGCAGTGCTGTTGACTGTAGCTATTATGCTGGGCTTTAGATCTCAGAACTCATTGACCCATTGCCTGTAAGTCTGTACACTTTAGCATCATCTCCCCATTCCCACCCCAGGCCCTGGTAACCACCATTCTACTCTGTTTGTACAAGCTCAGTGTTTTTTATATTCCATGTGTAAGTGATGCCATACAATAATTGTCTTTTGTTTTCCTACTTACCACGCTTAGCATAATGCCTACAAGGCATCCATGTTGTCGCCAATGGCAGGATTGGCTGAGTAGTAAACCCGTCGTGTGCGTACGCCGCATCTTTAGTATCCATCTGTTTACAGACACTTCAATGGTTTCTATATCTTGGCTATTGTGGAGAATGCTGCAATGGGAGTGCAGCTATCCCTTTGAGATACTGGTTCCCATCCCTTCAGATATATACCCAGGCCGGGGATTGCTGCGTCACATGGTAGTTCCCTTTGTAATTACTTGAGGAGCCACCATACTGTTTTCCACAGAGATGTGCCACTTTGCATTCCCACAGGCACTGCAGAAGGGTTCCCTTTCTCCATATCCTTGCCAGCACTTGTTATCTCCTGGGGATGGTTTCTTTAAAAAGCAGATCCTGGGTCCAGGCTAAAGCCACTGGTTCAGAGTCCTTGGGGTGGGGCCTGGGATTTTATAAAGTTAACAAGCTACGTAGGTGATTTTGCGCAGTGCGTTAGAGGTTCGGCGAGCAGGCATGTGGGGCAAGGGTGAGCTCGGAAAGACCTCCCCTGTGCCAATGTCTGAGCTGAAAGGTCTCAGTGAGATGCTCACCTGAAGCCTAGAACGTACAGACAGTCGGCTTGGAGTCCTGCCAGTAGGATCAGGAGAGACTTTTCCAGATATTTAAGACCATGTCTCAGCACAGGGTCAACGGCCCAGCTCCTGCTGAGGGACACCCATCTCCGTGTCTGACTCAGAATACTCCCACTTGGAACTGGCCATTCGGCAGGAAGGTGACACTGTGTGGACTGCGGTGGTTGCCCACCGCTGCGTTGCTGATCACCCCGACAATCAGTGGCTCAAAACAACAGTGTTAACGTAAAAAACCATTGAAACCTGTAAAGAATTTTTGTGAGTTTATCTGAGCTAAACTGTTGACATATCCCGGGAAGCAGAACCTCAATGAATCAAGATAATGCTCCAGAGAATGGCGGGGTACATCTGTATTTATACATTGCAATCAAAGGAAAGGGACGTAGGTGGGTTACGTGAAATCCATTGGTGATAGATTAGAGAGGCGGGAGAAAGCAAAGCAGGGAAACCCCTGGGGTTGGATAAAAAGTAAAATGATAGACACATACTTAGGTGGGTACAGGAACAATTAACATGATAATGAAGGAATTTGTGGTATCTGTTCTGGCGCCCAGCATATTAGGTTGTGCCCTAAGGGGTCCAGAAAAAGGGAGGCTACAAGTTACCCAGACATTTCAAGGGTCTGTTATTATAGACGCACAAAGACAGATAGGCTCAGTTAAGGTAAAGGTTGACCTTGTCAGTGAAGATACCGGCCTAGGATGTAACTACCCACCATAACTGCTTTTAGTTAAAGTTTAATTTCAGACCATCCTTTATGGTGACTTTAGGTCTCTGAGTTTGCAAGACTGCCATGCAGGCCTCCCCTGAGCTTGTCAGGTCAGCATGTGGCCCCTTTCATCACAACAGAAAACATTTATTATCACTCACAGTTACTGTGGGTCAGGAATTCGGAACAACTTAACTAGGTGGCTCTGCCTCAAGATTTTTCATGAGGTTGCAGTCAACATGTGGGCTGCAGTAATCTGAAGGTTTGATTGGGGCCGGACGGTCCATTCCAAGGCGGTCCATCGCATGGCAGGCCCACTGGTGCTGGCTGCGGGCACTTCCCCTCCACAGAGCGGCTTGAGGTCCTCACATTACAGTGCCTGGCTTTCCCAGGCCAAGTGATCTCAGGAGACAAAGGAGAAGCTGTGATGTTCTTTGTGACCTAGATTTGGAAGCCACACACTTCTGCAATAGCTTTTTGGTCAAAGACGTCAAGCCTGTTCAAGGTGGGAGGGGGTGACGCCAAAATGTGAATTCCAGGAAGTGAGGATCATTGGGGACCACTTTGGAGGCTGGCTGCCACATGAACAATATTCACCGTGTCACAAAAATAATAGTAACTAGTATAGATGGAGGGCTGACTGTGGGATAAGACCTGTGCCATGCTCTTTACACACAGAATCTCATGCATATAAATGCTGTTCGTTGGTTTTTTAACATTTAGAAGTAATTCAGCCAAACATGAAAGGCTTAGGTTGTAAGTTCAGATTTCAGAAGGAATTGTAAATAAAAACGGTTTAGAAACATACAAGCCAGATACTGTGAAGCGAACAGGAGGGAGGACTGGAAAGGAGGGAGGACAGATGCTGTGAGGTGGACGGAGCGGGGACTGGAGAGAAGGATGTGGGAGCTAGTGAGCAACCTGCAAAGGCAGGGGCTCAAGGATCCTGTGGGAAGTTGGTGGAACAAGAAACAGGGTTGAGAGTCACTGAGTAGAGCTATGAGTATCAAACAGAGACAGGGAGGGGACGTTCTGGGCTGATTCCTGTTGGTGGGCAGGCGATGCAGGGCTAACTTCAGGAATCCGTATAAGCATGTTATTTAGAGCTGGGCAGGTGAACATTGGGGTTTGTTAGTTGGAAATTGGTGCTACGGGCCCCACTGGAATGATTCTGCAGGGGAAGACGTGGAGGCCAGACTAGGAGAAAGAGGGTTAGACATTTCAGGGACTTCCCCGGGGAAGCGAGCAGTGGTCTCAAACCTGAACTTCACAGAACCACCTGCTGGGCTTGTTAGAACCTGGCTGTTGGGCCGGTGCCCTGAGTTCCTGCTGCAGCAGTCCTGGGGGGAGTCAGAGAAACGCTCCTGTGTCTCCCCACACAGACCTCTGTGACCAACTCCAACACCAGGGGTGTTCCACAGTTCTGCTCAGTTCCGACACCATCTACCTGGGGTCGGCGTCAGATCCCACAAGTGGAGGGCTCAGTCCCACAAGACCAACCCCACTTCACATGCCAATCACCAGTCCAGGTTGTCCCCTGGGCTCCTGGCCCACTGCCTATAAATAGGAGTTCCTTAGCCTTCCAGCCCACTTGGGTTTGATAATTGCCAGGACAGCTCACAGAACACAGGGAACACACTCCTGCCCAGACTCAGCCTGTCCCGAAGCCCCCACCACCCTGGCCCTTCCCGTGCGGGGCTCTCGGCCTGACGGGGAAAATGACAGAACAGCACAGAGGACACAGGATTTTCAAAAAACGTGAGAGAAGAAAGGGTGCTGACAATAGTGTCTTCCATGCCTTTTCTTTCACATTGAATTACTACATAGGAGCATGAATACTTTTGAGTTCAGTGACTAATTTTCTCCTGTAATTTTATTCCAGAACATTGCCTTCTTAGAGGTCTCCATGGTACCCAGGGGAAGAATACAGACCCACCTGAATACCATGCAATGTACAGTAATACCTACCAGCTGTGCGTGCAAAACATGACCACTTGTCTAGAACACTTGCTGAAAAGCAGCGTCCTGGGTCATTCATTTGTGTGTTCGTTCATTTATTCATCCAATAAATATTGACTGGGCGTCTTCTGTGCGCCAGCCCCGGTTTGGGTGCTGGGGTATTGCTGCGAATAAGAAAGACAAAGTGCTGTCCCGAGGGAGCTGACATTCATGAGAGACCCTCCCCCAATAAACACTGCCCTGTGTGTGGTGGCAGAGCAGAATACTTGCTACAGAGGGGATAAGGCGGGAGAGGCGAGAGTGCCACCTGACATCAGCAGGCAGGGCACATGGGGAGTGTCACCAGGTGGTGACATGCGAGCAGAGGCCTGAGGCAGTCTGGGAGTGAGCCACGTGGCCACCTGCGGGAGGAGCATTCTGTATAGAGGGAGCGGTAAATGCAAAGGTCTGAGGCCAAAATGTGCCTGAAGTTTGTCATTGAGGGTGAAGAAAGGTGGCCAAGAAGAAAGAAGCTAGTAGATGTTTAGACCCATCTGTGCTTCCTCAACCTCTGGCTTACGGACCCAGTTTTCCTTCACTCTGTCCTCTGAATTCTTTTTTTTTTTTTTTTTAATATTTCTTTATTGATTTTTTTACAGAGAGGAAGGGAGAGAGATAGAGAGTTAGAAACATTGATGAGAGAGAAACATCGATCAGCTGCCTCCTGCACATCTCCTACTGGGGATGTGCCCGCAACCCAGGTACATGCCCTTGACCGGAACCGAACCTGGGACCTTTCAGTCCGCAGGCCGACGCTCTATCCACTGAGCCAAACCGGTTTTGGCAGTCCTCTGAATTCTTAACACACACACACACACACACACACACACACACACACACACACACATCATATATCATCTCTATGGTTATCGCGTAAGAAAAGGGAAATATAAACCACAATTACCTTTTAATTAGGACAGAACTTCTTAAATGGAAGGTGTGTGATTCTTGGTTTGGATACACAAAAAGGAGTGTGGTGCTGAATCAGAGCGAAGGGCCGCAGGGGAGTGGTATTTCTTTCTGTACCAGGAAGAGGGACGTTTGGAGCAGGAGGGCAACCAGGAGGGCGGGCACTGGAGGAAACGTGGGCAGGAGGGGGGTGGAGGCTCCGAGGGAGTGGAGCGACTCTGAGGACGCTCCCATGGCAGGTGGCTGAGGATTTGCAGAGGAAGGGGGCAGAGAGGGGCGTTCTGAGCTGATTCCTGTTGGTGGGCAGGTGATGCATGGCTAACTTCAGGAATAATCATACCAGCATATTTATATTTAAATATAAAATAACTTATTGTTTTTGCAATTTATTTCAGTTTATTTAATCAACACTTCCTTAGCACTTAGCCAAGCATGGTTCTAAGTGGTGTTTGAAATGTTTTTTTTTTTGAGATACAATTCATATACCATAAAACACACCCTTTTAAAAAAGGTGTACAATTCAGTGGTTTTAGTATATTCAGAAAATTGTACAAGCATCACCACTATCTAATTTCAGAACATTTTCACCCTAAAAATGTTAGGGTGGTAAAATGTACCTATTAACCGTCATTGCCCAGGTGTACAAAATATTTACTCATGGGTTCTTTCATTCAAATTCTAAGGTAGGCTACGATTACCCATCGCTTCCCAAGGAAGAACCGCCCCCGGGGTTCATAGAAGGTGGAAATTTGGGTTTGAACCCAGGACATCTGGGTTTGAGCCCAAGAGCCCATAGTAAGAATTAATTTTTTGATAACAAGTGAAGGCATTTCTACATGCCGCGGTGGGGGGGGGGGTGGGGGTGGGGAGGCGCATTCAATATGGACAAAAAGCAACACTAGTCAGCAAATAAGGAAACATCACACTCATAAACCGCCCCCCCCCACCCTGTATCTACCTCTCCTCTCTCACTCTCTCAACCTTTAGTGCAGATCTTCTGATTTACACCCCAGTTTAAACTATTCTTATACTCTTCTCCATCTCTGTAAAAACCACCTTCAACTGCCTGGTTTCTCAGGTCAAAGGTTTAGAAGATTCTTTTGCTTTCTCCCTTCTTCTCATCCTTTACGTCCTATCCATTTTCAAGTCTCGTTGACTCCATCTCCAACACCCTCAGCGCGTTCACTGTTTCCCTCAGAGCCGCTGCTGACTTGAGTCCACACCAGCTCTCCTGTGGACTCAGCTGATTGCCAGGCATCCAGCGTGCCCCTCTGTCCTGCTTCCACACTTTTGCACACGCTTTGTGCACTGCCTGGAATGCCCCTCCTCTTCTGTCCACTCGGTAAAGTCTTTTCCAAGAGTAACAAGTAAATAAAATGAGATGTGAAAAAGGCTTTTTTCTCCGCAGACCCGGGGGAGAAGTGAAGTGGAGGTCGCTATAGACCACGTCACGCTGAGCAATTCGGGCAGGATGATGACGTCAACCTCCACAAGTGGACGTTGGCAAAGGGAGACCTCCGCTCCCTGGAGGGTGAAAGGTAGGAGGCTGCACGCTCCGGGAGAGGCCCCGGCTCCCAGAGCACAGGCTTCGGTTGGGATTCTCACTCTCCTAAGTGCCCTCACTTCTTTCTGAGCCTCAGTTTCTTCACTGGGAATAACCCCCGTACCGTGGGGGTGGGGAGGGTTAGAGACTAAGTCGAGCAGGCTTGGCGCAAAGCTGGTCAGGATTCATATACAAAATCATGTCACCGTGACGTCGCAGGTCCGATCTGTTAAACCAGGGCCTGGAATTAATTTGGGATTTGGCAGAAAGCACAGCAAGAAATTTATATAAATAAAATTCATCCTTTCATTTTCCGAAGAACTTTCTAAAGCAAGGGAACTTCCTAACTTGTGAACCTGGGAGGCAGGGCGGGGAACTCAGTGCAGCGTAAACAGGCTTTTTGCAGAAAGCACCCAAGTCCTCTTAACATTTAAACAGTACAAAGCCGTGCATTTTGTCTCTTAGGCCGCCCACAAACTAGATTGCACTTCCAGCTAAAACACTGTGAGCGTTCTCCAGGGAAGGCCTGGACTTGATGCTCACAGCATCAGGGACCCTGCTTCTCAGCCCCAAATCCAAACCGGGCTGCTCGCAATAGAGCCCGACTTGGCACCCGGGGCTGTGGAGCCTCAGTTCAGAACCGCCTGTTCGAGCTGTGTGGGAGTTGTGGGAAGATATGCCCTGACCACTCTCTCCTCCCTGCCCCTTGGTCTCCAGTTGGTGCCTCCTACTGGCCAAACCAAGTCAGTCCCAGGCCACCCAGCAGGGTGAAGGCGAGAAGGGCTGGGAGCAGGTGGACAGAGCAACCAGCTCAAGAGGAAGCACGGTCAGCTGGAAGTCCACAGAGCAACCGGATGTCAGAGAAAACACCTCGTTTCCCAGAGCAGGGAGCTCCATGTTGTCTTGGCAGCACATGGTGCGTGTTGAGGCAGCTTCCGGACCCAGTGCTGGCTGGGGTGGACTTCTAGACCTTCCATTTCTCTGAAAAAGGCTCCTCTGGTACCTGCTTTTTATTTAGATTTCCCTTAAGATTGTGCTGGAAGAAAATGTTCTGTGCATTAGAGGCCTGTTACACAATCACTCTGCAGAGCACTTGAACCCTGCGTGCTCCCTCGTCTGCAAGCAATTCGCTCAAGCACAATGCTCCTTGAACTCCAACCTGAGCTTTCGCAGATGGGATGGAAGATTCTCGTGATGGGCCTTGCCTTTGAGGCTCCCCCAGCCGCCGCGAGCAGCCCCGCGGAGAGGTCCTGACATTACCGTGGAACTGAACGTGTTGCTTCCTCCCTCCGTTCGAAGAGGTGAGGAAGGGCGGGCGAGGGGCCGCGTTGGGCTCAGTGCCCCCACAACCCTGGCTGCTCCTGAGGAAGGTCGCACCAGCTCTGACAGCTCAGAGGAGTGGGTGTTACGATTCAGAAAAGGCGCTCTCCCGGGGGAAGGAGATGCTGAGCGTACAGAGGTCTCAGGGTGCCACTTAGAAATGTCTGATTTATGCGTGCTGTGGGCACTGCTTGTTCCCGGAGGATGTCACAGGTCCGCGCTGGAGAAACCTTGCTCTCTCCTTCTCTTCGCTTCAGCAGCCTTTCTGAGGGAGGGAGCCTGCTTCCCCACTTCTTGTGGTGTATGGGGCGCCTTCCTCCTGTTCCAGACCCCCCCCCCCCCATTTTCCGTGGTAAATAAATACTCGTGGTAAATACATTACCTGGCCATTCTCTGGGAAGTTGAGCTTGGCGTGTTCTTCAGGGTGGGCGCCCACTCCAAGGCCTCCCCACAGCCCTGCTGGTCCAGAGCCAGCCCTGCCTCTGCCAACTACAGGAGCTGCCTGACCCCTTCCCTTTATTGCTCCCGCAACAGTGTCTCAACTTTATACCAGAAAGGAAGACACGCAGAGCATCCTGGCAGCTTATGTCCTTGTTCCAGCAAAACTCTGCAGAAAACTGTGTTTCAGTGAGGAGCAGTCCCCTGCATGGAACCGGTGTCCGCACACCTGAGGAAGGCCTCGGCCCTCAGGCAGACATTTGGAAATGCCGGAGGCACTCGTGTTCGGTGCAGGGCATGTGTGTATGTGTGCATGTGTGTGTGTGTGTGTGTGTGTGTGTGTGTGTGTGTACTGGCAGCTAAAGGTGAGACCAGGAATGCTGCTCACACGCACAGGGCACAGGGCAGTCTCACCACAGGGTGGGGGCCCCAGATGCCATAATGCAGGTGGAGAAGCCCCAGGATAACTGAAGCCTGCTAGGCAAGCAGGCCCGTGTGTGCTGGGATTCCACTCCCTCGCTATGTCCCTACCTGTGAACTCCTGATATTTTACATTAGCATTTGAATGCTTCCAACAATGTTCACTGAGTGCCCATCATGTACTGGGCACTGTTTTGGGCTCTGCAGGTGCAGCAGGGAACACGATCAGGCCTGTCTGTGTGGAGCCCTCGTCTGCAGGGAGCGCTTTTCTCCGGTGGGGACTCCTCTGTCTATTGCTTTGTAACCTGCCTCCGGTTCCTTTCAGCCAGGTTCCTCTGACCCCCTGCTCCTCTGCCTGGGCGGCATGGACTGGGTGCTGCAAGTGCTCAGGCTGTTACGATTCCGCAGGAAGCCTTCTCTGGAAGCCTGGAGACCACCAGCAGAGTGGGAGGAATGTGGGTTTTGGAGTCAGATGGAAGCACGGTCAAACGGTGGCTCGGCTCTTTTGGAAGCCGTGTGCCTCTCATCTCTCGATGTCTCACCCTTTTCATCTGTAAAGTGGGGCTAGTAATTATGCCTATTGCTGAGTTGTGTCACTTTGGGATGTCAGCCAGGGCCAGAGGCCCCAGGAGTTGGGGAGCATCATAAGGTATAGGCCAGGGAGTCATGAGTCAGTCTCTCTCTCTCTCTCTCTCTCTTTCTTTTTCTTAAGCCACTTTGAGCTTCAGTCCCTTGCAACTCCTAGACAGAATCTTGACAGCTATATCCAGTTTCAAATTTATTTTTCTGTGCCATATACTTTAATACAATTTCTTGTTCATTTTAAAATAAGCTTGGTACAATATGTCTGGTTCTGAAAGCATCAGGTGTTCTGACCAGAGTGAAGGGAAAACAGCAGGGTTGAGCCTTGTCTCAATTTGCCTTGATGAGCAACGGCTTTGGCAGCATTGGAAACTGAGACTCGGTAGTTCTTTGCTTTGACTAATTAAAATGGGAATGGATTCTGGCCTTAGCAATTTTCATTTCCCTGGGGATTTTGATCTTTTAAACTTTTCTCTCTTTTCTGGGTTGTTCATATAAAGGCTCTTTTGGAGTTGAAACAAACTTCAGTTCTGATATGATATCAGTTCTGTCTGTCCATTACCAGTGGGATGGAAGGGTTGTATCAGGATAGTCCCTCATTAGCAGATAAGCATTCTGCAGGCTTACCTGTGTGCCTGCCTTTGGCTTTTGGCCTGAGCTCAGGGGGAATGTATGGGTTAGAGAGTTTGTTTTGATTTGTGAGGGGGATTTATGAAATGAATTTGGACTAGTCAAGAGCAGCCAGAAAGCGTTTCATGTAATGGATTTCGTTTTTTAAGCTATAAAACATTTAATAGTTACAGATCTGGGAAAAGTTTGGCAGTGTCATTAAGATACTTTGTGATTTTGTTGGGGAGAGTGTAAATTGGTAGAACCCCTTTGAAAGACAAGTTGGAAAACCTATTAAATGTAAAATGCACATGTCCTTGACCCTCATCCCACTTCCAGGAGCTTTTGCTACAGACACACACCCATATGAGCACCAATAGGGATGTTCAAGGTTACTTACTGTAGTATTTTCTCTATGGCAAAAGATTAAAATAATCTCCAAGTCTTCATCAGTAAGACAGCTATACAATGGCAGAAGCTTAAGGGAACATTGAAGAATGCAAGGCACCTCTAGATACCATTACAAAATGACCTCCAAACTAAGAAACAGCATAATGCATACAGTATGCTACTTTCTGTGTGAAAAGAAAAGCACACGTGTACACACAAACACAACCCCACATCCTATCTCTGGATGTCTATAGAAGATCTGTTAAGAGTGAATGCATCTGGTCAGAGGAACTGAGGTGCTAAAAGATAGAAGTGGTGAGAGACCATCTAAAGCCCTTTTGTATTCTTATATTAGTACTAGAGGCCCGGTGCACGAAATTCGTGAATGGGTAGGGTCCCTAGCGGCTGCCAGCTGCTGGCCAAGGCCTCCCTTTGCTCCTGCTTTGGCCTGGCGCCGTCCGCTCACCTGCTCCACCATCCCACTGCGGTCCCGCTCTTGTCCGGGCCCATCAGGGCTGGCAGCGCCTCCACTGCTGCCTGCTGCCAGAACTGTGTCACTGATGCCCGCCATGTTCTGCGCCACCCTCTGATGGTCAGCGCACGTCTAACTCCTGGTCGGTTGAACTCCCACCCGTAGGGACAATGTGCATATTAGCCTTTTATTATATAGGATTTTTTCCATGTTTATCTATCATCTAGTTAAAATAAATAAAAGTAATTAAAAATCTTCATTGTTGAGAGTATTACAGATGCTCCATTCCCCAGCATTGACCCCTTCACCTGGTTCCCACTCTGACCCAGGCCTTCATCACCCTATTGCCTATGCCCATAGGTAATGCATACATGCATATAAGTTCTTTGGTTAATCTTTTCCTGCCACTTCTCCTCTTCCCTCTGAGAGTCATCAGTCTATTCCATATTTCCATACCTCTGATTTTATTTTGTTCAGTAGATTTCTTGTTTGTTTATTTTGATTTTTAGATTCAATTGTCGATAGAGATGTATTTATTGCCATTTTATTGTTCATATTTTTTATCTTTTTCTTCTTCTTCTTTTTTCTCTTTGTAAAGAATACCTTTCAACATTTCATGTAATACTGGTTTGGTGGTGATGAACTCCTTTAGCTTTTTCTTGTCTGTGAAACTTTTATCTGACCTTTAATTCTAAATGATAGTGTTTCTGGGTAGAGTAATGTTGGTTGTAGGTCCTTGCTATTCATCACTTTGAATATTTCTTGCCACTCCCTTCTGGCCTACAAAGTTTCTGTTGAGAAATCAGCTGTCAGTAGTATGGGTGTTCCCTTGTAGGTAACTAACTGCTTTTCTCTTGCTGCTTTTAAGATTCTCTCTTTGTCTTTAACCTTTGGCATTTTAATTATGATGTGTCTTGGTGTGGGCCTTTTTGGATTCCTCTTGTTTGGCACTTTCTGTGCTTCCTGGACTTGTAAGTCATTTTGTTCACCAGGTAGGAGGAGTTTTCTGTCTTCAAACAGGTTTTCAACATCTTGCTCTGTCTCTTCTCCTTCTGCCATCCCAATGACTTGAATGTTGGTACACTTGAAGTTGTCCCAGAGGCTCCTTACACTATCTTCATATTTTTTTGGATTCTTTTTTCCTTTTTCTCTTTTGATTGGGTGTTTTTTGCTTTGTCATATTCCAAATTGTTGATTTGATTCTTGGCATTCTCCATTCTACTGTAAATTATTCTTTATTTTAGTTAGTGTATTCTTCATTTCTGACTGGTCCTTTTTCATGTCTTTGATGTTCTCACTAATTTCCTTGAAATTCTCACTAAGTCCCTTGAAGCTCTCATTAAGATCCTTGATCCCTGGCCACTTTTGCTCAGTGATTAGAGTGCTGGCCTGCAGACCAAAGGGTTGTGGGTTTGATTCTCTGTCAAGGGAGTGTACCTCAGTTGCAGGATTGATTCCTGGCCCTGGTTGGGTGTGAGTGGTAGGCAACCAATTGATGTGTCTCTCTCACTTGGATGTTTCTCTCTCTCTCTCTCTCTCTCTCTCTCTCTCTCTCTCTCTCTCTCCCTTTCCTTTCTCCCTTCCACTCTCTCTAAAAATCAATGGGAAAATAAAAAATAAAAATCTTGAGCATCCTTATAACCATTGTTTGAACTCTGTATCTAGTAGTTTGCTTGCTTCTATTTCACTTAGTTCTTTTTCTGGAGATTTCTTTCATTTGTGACATGTTTCTTTGTCTCTGCATTTTGCTGCTTCCCTGTGTTTGTTCCTATGTATTAGATAGACCTGCTATGTCTCCTGGAATTGGTAGAGTGGCCTTGTGTGGCAGGTGTCCTGTAGGGCCCAGTGGCTCAGCCTCCCCACTTACCTGAGTTGCACATTCTAGGTACATCCCTATGTGGGCTGTGTGCACAGACTTGTAGTTGAGCCTTTGGGAGGAATTGACCCAAGCCAATTGGCTGTGAGGACCAGCTGTGACTATAGTGGAAGAGCTGTTGTGCAGAAGACACACCTATGGAGCAGGACTTGTTTCAGTGGGGCTTCGGTGCTTACTGTGTCTGCCTCTTGAATGTGTCACTTGTGGATGTGTAGAGTTGTAATCTGGCATGGCCTAAAGCTGTCCACTGGCTCTGGGGACCGCCCCTGGAGGTGAAAAGTTAGCCCCTGCCTGTGCCCTGCCTGGGGCCACCTGTCAGGAGCTACAGAGCAAGCTGCAGATAGCTGCTACCTTTTTTGGGCTTGGAAGTGCCTAGGAGAGGCTAGGCCAGTGATGGTGAACCTTTTGAGCTCGGCGTGTCAGCATTTTGAAAAACCCTAACTTAACTCTGGTGCCGTGTCACATATAGAATTTTTTTGATATTTGCAACCATAGTAAAACAAAGACTTATATTTTTGATATTTATTTTATATATTTAAATGCCATTTAACAAAGAAAAATCAACCAAAAAAATGAGTTTGCGTGTCACGTCTGACACACGTGTCATAGGTTCGCCATCGCGGGGCTAGGCTGTGAAACAAGGCAGGCTGCTGCTAGTTCCAGGCCTGGGGCCTCTTATTGAGTGGCATGATACCGGCTGTTGCTTGTTTGAGAGATTTTAGCAAAATCTGTAGCCTGAGCCAGGACAGGCCATTCATATGGAAGAGCCACCATAAACAGCTTGGGTGGGGCTGAAAATTAGGTGTGGCAGGGTCTCAGGGACTCACTGGGATGGAGTGAACAGTGTGAGCCAGGTTAATTAACCGAGACTCAGATACGGCCCCTGCCAGTCAGCTCTGTGATGGAGGAGGTCTCAGCATAGGAACAATAACCACTGCGAGCACCCCTATTTGGGAGAAAGCCACCCCTGAGTTCTTGCTCCAATGCCAGATAATCCAGTTCCTTCCTATATGTCCCTGGATTCCCCTCAAGCTGCTGCCCCAGCACTGGAGCTCAGAGGGAGCAAGTTCAAGTAAGTCTGTGCACTGGCCCCTTAAGAGGAACTGCCTGGGTCTCTGACTGCCTCCATGTCACTCAGCCACAATCCCCACTGGTTTTGATAACCCAAAGTTACAGAGGCTTCTTTTCGTAGCTCTGGAACCCTGGGCTGAGGGGTCTGGTGTGGGGCTTGGACTCCTTGCTCCTTACAGGAGGCCTCTGCAGCCTAGATATCCCTCCCAATTAAAAACACACAACACTTGGGTTTTGGACCAACCCGTTCTGTGCCTCTGCCCCTCCTACTAGTCTCAATGTGCTTTCTTCTTTAATACTCTAGTTGTAGGGCTTCCATTCAGCCAGATTTCAGGCAGTTCTGAGTGATGGTTGTTCTGTATTTTAGTTGTAATTTTGATGTGGTTGTGGGAGGTGGCAAGTACCTCATTTATCTAAGCTGCCATCTTAGTCCTTCCCCCTATAACCCAGTTATTAATTCAATAAAAGTATCTTGGCAATAATTTGGCCATTTTCAACTTTGCTTCTAGGACCAGGATTCGTAGCCTCAAGTGGGTTTGCAGATGCACTTTAAGAGGAGGTCTACGTAGCTGTGTGTGCCTGGACGCGTTTTCAAATGGTGGGATCCATAATTTTCATCGGGTTCTCAGAGTGGTCCAGGAGCTCAAAAAGGTCAAGAACTGCTGCTTTAGAGACGGAGCCTCATCCATGGCAAGCAGGGCGAGTTTGTACGAGATGAAAGCCCAGCTCTGACTTGCTGCTGAGCCCTTGGGAAATCACTTGAATCTTGATGAGTCTAGCAATGAATGCTGAGTGGGAAGTGTCCTCAGTCCTGCTGCTGACTGAGGTATTAGCTCAGGCATGGTGTCCAGGCTGTCGGGGAGAGACTGAGGTTAACTGCCAAATGATGAGCGGGAAGGTGGTGTAGAAGACCAGTGCACACCAGCTTTGATGTGAGTCCAGATCAAAACCTGGAATTTTTCATTATAAATCAATAAAAAAGAACAGGCTGGCGACTTATTAATCCGGGAAAGAACAACATGTTTTTTTCACTTGCTCAAGATAAAAACATCAGAATCATTCCCAGCTCTTCTTTCTCTCATATTACAGATCCATATTTACATATGAATGTGCATTGAAAAAATCCTGGAGACCTACATCCCAATTGACTGAGGTTTCCATCAGGAAAGGGAATGAAAAGAAATTGGGAAGCAGGTAATCAAAGGGGACTTTAGTCTTATCTGTAATGCTTTAGCTTTTTTTCAGGGAACATATTCCTTCTTCATTCCTACCTACCTTTCGTATACTTATCCATTCATCCATCTATTCTTCCATCCATCCATCCACCCACCCACCTACCTACCCATCTATTCATTCATCCAAGAAATATCCACTGAATGCCAACTATGTGGCAATCGTTGTGTTAGACATGAGATATGCAAGTTAAAAAGACAGACATTGTTCCTGCTCTCATGGAACGTGTAGTCTATTAAGGCAAAGGACGATGATGCTAAAAATCCCACAAATTGCTATGTAATGACTGTGACAATTATTAAGGAAAAGTGTGGGGCACTAGGAAAAGATACGACAGAGGACTTTTCTCCCCACTAGCTGCTTCTCCCAAGCACCTTTTTAATATTTTTATATTAATGTAATGATTTGGTATTAATTGTGGTGTGAGAATTCCTAGAAGTGGGAGCTACCTTAATGATGAAGAGCCTTCTCTTGGGGACTGTGGAAAGGGTGATGTTTAATATCTGAATATTATTTATTAAATTAAACTATCAATTATATGGTAAATCTTTATTTCTATATTGTGCCAGTCTGCACAAGTATTTTTGACTGATTTTTTTTGGGGGGGGCAGTTTCTCCACAATTTTCTCTAGGAACATCTACAGTTTATCCCCCACCCCTCCAACTCCCAGACTTGTAATATAATTGGACATCAGTACCTGCCTCAATTTATCTCCCAGTCATTAAGTAGAATGCAGAAATTAAACCTGAGCCAGACACTAGTTTTGGCATTTTGAAAACCTTTAGTCATTTACTCCACATGGGGTGGGCACTTTATTATCCTCATTATCCAGTAGAGGAATCTTGCCACAACCTGCATGGCTAGGGTTCAGGATCTGAAGGAGGGGTCGACGCACAAATGAAAATGCTATATAAGAAATATGAATTTGGAAGTCATTGGGGGCCTGGTGGAGCCTCTTTCTTGAAGAGACACACTGATTTCTGGCCTGGTTGGCTATTTATTTACTTGAATACACATTTGCCCTTTAGCAATGCATACAAGCATATCAAAGGTAAAGTTTGGTAAACAGTAAAAGGATTTTCAGGTTAGGGAATTGCCTTGAGCCACCACTATCTCAACAGAGGAGGTGCTTAGCGTCAGCCCTGCTAATGCCTTCTGCATTCCTTGGTGCACTGACAGTATTGGCAAGTGGTGGCTTCCCACAGAATCTGAGAAATCTAAGGAACTTTCCCAGAGTCACAGAGCTAGGAGGTAGAGGGGCCAGGTCACCAGTCTCCATGGAAATCTTTTTAGTTTCTCTCACTGTTTTATCGTATTGAATTGTGGGGTTTCTATACTCAGACACCATTAGGGGCCTATTTAGTGTCATTCGCTGTGCCTTGGGGACTGTGAGCCCTTTGAGGGCAGGCCAGTGCTGGATCTCATCCATCCCTGCATCCCTGCTGTCCTCAGCACATAGTAGGCCCAAAAGAAATGTTGGTGAAACGCAGAGGTGGTGACTCTTCACTGTTGGCCTTGGAGGAATTTTTCTCCCAGTCAGGTCGCCTGGCCCAGCCACTTACAGGTGACGTCCTAAAACCTTTCTAGAAAAGTACCCCCACCAAAGCTGCTGCGTCAGCACTGCCTGCTCAGGCCTGTGTCCCATTATTCTGGCGAGTATAACCAGGAGCCATTTGAATTATTATTTCCTCCCGGAACACAGGAAGCTCTTGCAATTAGGGGACACAATTGGAGCTCCGCAGAGGGGAACATTGTGAGTGACCCAGCATTAGGTAGACAAAGCCCCCAAAGGCCTGGGCAGGTAAAGATGCCCATACAGTGTGTTCCTTGACACGGGGAATGTCCGGGGCTCAAAACCCAAATCGCTGTCCTCTCAAAAGCCGAAATGCTCAGTCCACTCTACATAATGCACTGAAATTGCCTCCTCAAGGTCGTAGATGGTTGAAATTAACTGATTCAAGTAATCCACAGAGCAATTTATGAACCACATTCTCATTAAGGAAATAAAGGAACATTG
Organism: Myotis lucifugus; assembly: GCF_000147115.1. Taxonomy (NCBI): domain Eukaryota; kingdom Metazoa; phylum Chordata; class Mammalia; order Chiroptera; family Vespertilionidae; genus Myotis; species Myotis lucifugus. The sequence goes on along the minus strand of NW_005871203.1, from coordinate 1,258,411 downwards.
GCTGCATAATTTAATAAAAGCTGCTTCCATTCAACTGTGGAAACAGCTGAGTTATCCAGCAGGGCTTTGGTTTAACTTTTGCATTTGGCTTAATGACTGGAACTAATTCAGCCCGGTGCTGGCCTCTGAATTATGACCAAGTCATAGCAATTGAGGTGTGGGGGCGGGGGTGGGAGGCATAGGGAGAGTGAACTGCCGATGTTCCAGGGGTAAATTAGGGAAGAATTGGCCAAAAAAAGAAAAAAAAATCAATCAAAAGAAGCATTTATAGGTTGGCGTTTGCAAAGAAATTATTTTCTGTTTGTTTAATTAAATGTATGTTAATTTAAAAAAGAGGGAGAGGAATTATTATTAAATTATTGTTCGCCATCTGCCAGAATTAGGGCTAGGCGTTTGGGCATATATTTCATCAGTGTGAGATTTTATGTAGGTGGGGGGAAGGGAAAGATGTCTCCAGTGAGGAGGCCTCAGAGATGGGATTAGAGAGGTGGTTAAGTTTGGGTTCCCATGTGGGGGTGGCTTTCCCACAAAGAAAGAGAAGACACAGGGAGACCACTTCTCTTTCTCCCACAGAGAAAGAGAAGCCTGGAGAACAATGTCTCTGCCACTTCTGAGCGCTGCGCCACGGAAGATGGAGAATTGCTCAGAGCGGTGGGGGTGCAAGGGGAGGCCTCATGCTTGGATTTTCCCAGCGTGCCATCCAGAGCTGGCACTCTCCAAGCTGCTTGATTGGAACAGGCACACTATCAGCAAATTCAGGGGCCAGAATGAATCAGCTGCGGTCCCCCAACATACCTGGGCTGTTCTCCCAGCAGTACTTTGTGGTGTGGTTCTGAAAGTACTCAGTGCTTTTAAAAGATATTCGAGAAATAAAGGACAGCAGAAAAGAATACCCCCAATTCCACCACTGAAACACAAGCATGATCATATTTGGGAATATTCCCTTCAGAATCATAACATATGGGCTCTTTAGTGTCCTCATTTTTAAAAATATGTTTTTATTGATTTCAGAGACAGAAAGGGAGAGGGAGAGAGAGAGAGAGAAACATCAATGATGAGAGAGAATCATTGATCCACTGCCTCCTGCACGCTCCCTACTGGGGAGCAAGCCCACAACCCCGCATGTGCCCTGACCTCTCGGTGACCTCCTGGTTAATGGGTCGATGCCCAACCACAGAGCCACACCGGCTGGGCTGGCGTCCTCTTTTTCACTTACATTAGGTCCTAAATGTTTCCAATTTATCACACGGTTTAGAACCATTAGTTTTAGGGTAGGATAATATTCTATCCAGCGGATAGATAAGAATTGACTTTATTATTTCTACCCTAACTGGATAGATCACTTGTCCCTATATGTTCCCCAAATATAACAACTTTGCCAATATAATCTCTGAAATTATTTCTTGGGATTTTGTTTTCACTCATCAAACGGCAGAGTTGATAGGCAGAGGAAATGAGCAAAAAGGAAGTCAGCGAAACAAGAAGAGCTTCCTGGGGTCAGATGCCAGGCCCGAAAACCAGCTGATCTGCTTTCCTTCTAAAAATCATGTCCTGCAAAAATATGGTTGAGTGAGGGGTCACCTTGTGTAACGTTATAGGGTGACAGGACCAAATAAGTATGAGAAACAATTAAACATTTCAGCACATGATTTCTGTCCTGGATGTCCCCGAGACTTGGACATGGTGATGTGCCTTGTGAACTATCTAGAGCCGCCCTGCCCAGTAGATCCATTTCCGTGCAGATTGAAATGTCCTTGGCACTGCCCAGAGTGGATATCACTAGCCACCTACAGCTACTGAGCACTTGAAGTTTAAGTTTAGTTTTATTTTAATTAACTTAAATGTAAATCAGCACATGTGGTTAGCGTTTTCACACTGGATAGGGCAGGTCTGGAGGAAGATGTCATATGATGTCTGTCTTAAATTTATCTGGTCACAGACTGTTATCTTTTCCCCTGTGGCATCTCTGGAAAAAAAGAGTATGTTTCACGAAACACATGTGGGCAAAGCTGATGCAGAATATATCCTCCTCAAGGGTCTTTGAGAATAAAAGACCTTTCAGGAAAGTAGGCAAAATTGAGAAGTAAAGGTGAGTTATTTTACATAAGAACCTCACTTACTAATCTCTGTTTATTAATTGCTGCATTCACACCCCTCCCCTCCCCCCATTTCATAATTACTTTTTGTGAGTAGGGTCTCTGGTTGGCCCACTTATGTCAGACTGTGGTGGGGACTACTGGCCAGCTTATGGATTGGCTTCCTTGTGAACAATACTTACCAGTGGTCCAATCAACTGTGGCTGTGGAGGTCATGTGGTACCAAACATGGGTCCCTAAGGGCTGTCTTGATGAAGAGTTCTCGGTTGAGGACACGCTGCTCAGATCTGATTGTGGGTAGCACAACAAGGTATTAACTGATAAGCAACGTGTAAGAAAGCACTGTCTAGTCTTGATATTTCTGAATCTCAGTTACCTTCTCTGTAAAATGATGATGGTACTGAGGAATTAGAAAGTTGTTATTAAGGTGGCATGATATAACTAGGTTGTGGGTTTGATCCCCAATTGGGTTGCATACAGGAGGCAACCAATCAATGTTTCTCTCGTTCTCTTTCTCTCTCTTCCTCTCTCTCTAAAATCAATAAAAAGAAAACCATATCCTCAGGTGAGGATTGAAAAAAAGAAAGATGGCATGATATCCTATGTAATAAAACCCTAATATGCAAATTGACCAAACCACAGACCACCAGGAATGACTGGTCGCTATGATATGCACTGACCATGAGGGGGTAGATGCTCAACGCAGGAGCTGCCCCCTGCTGGTCAGTGTGCTCCCACAGGGGGAGCTTTGCTCAGCCAGCAGCAGGGCTCATGGCTGGCGAGCTCAGAGGTGGTGGTGAGAGCCTCTCCCACCTCTCCTGCAGGTGGGTGGTAAGGAGCAAGGGGTCCCCGACTGTGAGAGGGCACAGGCTGGGCTGAGGGGACCTCCCCCCTCCCCTCTGCATAAATTTCATGCATTGGGCCTTTAGTATTTACATAAACATATATGTTTGCTATATGTGTTACTGCTGTTTTTCTTTATAAATTCATAAATTTGTGGATTGGATGTTTTCTATTTGACCTTCCAGATCCCCTCTCCACCCCTCCACCTTGCTTCTAACCCCTATGCTCTCCTTCATCAGCGGGCTCCCTTTCCTCTGGCTTCTGGCTGGGTTTCCACACAGAGTGACTGGAGAGAGGGATGAGAGTGATGACTGGGTGTCTGTTCTCATCCGGGCTCATTCCTGCAGGTTCAGTTGAGAAGGCTGCATCTCTTGACTAAGGAACGTGGTTCCAGCCAGGCATCAGGCAGCCTCCACCTGACGCTCTCCCTTCAGGTTTTGATAATGATTCTTTCTTCGTGCTCCTTTGGGTCTAATGGTGGTATCTGTGTACCCTCTCTAGCAATGGGGTACTTCCCTACCCTTTGGGATTTCCCTCACCTTTGCATGTGGGTCTTTTATTAATGCCTCATTGAATTACTCCATTTGGGTAGGTGTGGATCCTGATGGATGTGACATCCTTATCTTCACTTTTGATGGAAATTCTCCTCCCCGCAAAGTCTTATAAATTTGTAAATGGGATGGCTTTCTTGTCTGACATTTTGGTGTTTTAATTATTTTTCTGGGCAGCTGTATTTCATTGAAGACTATCACTGGCTAAGCAAGCAGTAGGTTTCAGAGGCAATATCTCTCTACCAGCCACTTAATTAGAAAATAATCTCATTTCTCCCTGTAGCCAGCCAGATCTAGTGGTTTTTCTCATTTTTTTTCATGTTTTCCTCTTTTGTTCATTTGTCTTAAAGAATTAGCAGAACTCCTTGGAGAAGAGATTGTTGCCCCTTTTCATGGCTGGTGGAAGTTGTAGCTGGCTGGGACTAGGTAGTCATATGAACCCAATGAAAAAGGTAGCTATCATTTTTTAAAAATTTGTTGTTGAGAGTATTACAGATGTCTCCCTCCCTACCCCGCCATTACCTCCCTCTACCCAGATTCCACCCTGCCCCAGGCCTTCACCTCCCTATTGTCTGTGTCCATAGGTAATGTATATAAGTTCTTTGGTTAATCTCTTTCTGCCTCCCATCCCCCTGCCATCTGAGATTTGTCAGTCTGTTCCATGTTTCCATGCCTCTGGTTCTATTTTATTCATCAGTTTATTTTGATTTTTAGATTTAATTGTTGATAGATAAGTACTTATTGCCATTTTATTGTTCATAATTTTGATCTTTCTCCTCCTCCTCCTCCTCCTCCTTCTCTTCCTCTTCTCCTTGCTCTTCTTCTTCCTCTTCCTAAAGAATACCTTTCAACATTTAATGTAATACTGATTTGGTGGTGATAAACTCCTTTAGCTTTTTCTTGTCTGGGGAGCCCTTTATCTGACCTTCAATTCTAAATGATAACTTTGCTGGGTAGAGTAATCTTGGTTGTAAGTCCTTGCTATTCATCACTTTGAATATTTCTTGCCACTTCCTTCTGGCCTGCAAAATTTCTATTGAGAAATCAGCTGACAGTTGTATCGGCACTCCCTTGTAGGTAACTAACTGCTTTTCTCTTGCAGCTTTTGAGATTCTCTCTTTGTCTTTAACCCTTGGCATTTTAATTAAAATGTGTCTTGGTGTGGGCCTTTTTGGGTTCCTCTTGTTTGGGACTCTCTGCACTTCCTGGACTTCTTTCACCAGGTAGGGGAAGTTTTCTGTTATTATTTCTTCAAACAGATTTTCAATATCTTGCTCTTTCTCTTCTCCTTCTGGTAGCCCCCATGATGTGAATGTACACTTGAAGTTGTCCCAGAGGCTCCTTAGACTATCTTCATATTTTTGGATTATTTTTTCTTTTTGCTCTTCAGATGAGGTGTTTTTTGCTTCTTTATATTCCATAGTATTGATTTGATTCTCTGCATTCTCTACTTTACTGTTGAATCTCTGTAAATTATTATTTATTTCAGTTAGTGTATGCTGAATTTCTGACTGGCCCTTTTTCATGTCTTTGATATTCTCACTAATTTCCTTGAAATTCTCACTAAGTCCCTTGAAGCTCTCGTTAAGATCCTTGAACATCCTTATACCATTGCTTTGAACTCTGTATCTAGTAGTTTGTTTGCTTCCATTTTATTTAGTTTTTTTTCCCTAGAGATTTCTTCTGTTTTTCCATTTGTGACATGTTTCTTTGTCTCCACATTTGGCTGCTTCCTGTGTTTGTTTCTATGTATTAGGTAGAGCTGCTATGTCTCCTGGAATTGGTAGAGTGGCCTTGTGTGGCAGGTGTCCTTTAGGGCCCAGTGGCTCAGCCTCCCCAGTCACCTGAGCTGGGCACTTCAGGTGAACCTCTGTGTGGGCTGTGTGTGCACTCTTGTTGTAGTTGAGCCTTGATTGCTGTTGGCATCACTGGGAAGAATTGACCTTCAAGTCAATTGGCTGTGAGGACCAGCAGTGACTACAGTGGAAGAGCTACTATGCAGGAGACACCCCAGTCTTAATGTACTTTCTTCTTTACTTCTATAGCTGTAGGGCTTCCATTCAGCCAGATTTCAGGTGATTCTGAATGATGGTTGCTCTGTATTTTAGTTGTAATTTTGATGTGGTTGTGGGAGGCAACGAATACAGGCATTTACCTATGCAACCATCTTGGTTCTCTGAAAGTAGCTATCATTTATTGATGTCCTGGTTGCTAGGCACTGTGCCAGTCACACATTTATCTCAACGGAGCCTTACAACAACTTTGTGAAGTTAGTGATGTTGTTACCCCATTTTACAGCTATGAATGTTATTAGTAATAATTTGGATGCTCTTCTGTATGAGTTCCCCTTTCAAAGAGGACCCCCTCCCTGCCTCCCACAGGGCAGAGATCCTGAGCCTGAATTTGTCTTCTGGCTACAATGACGATCCCACATGACCTGCCACAGAGATCGGGGTCTCCCCACAGTAAGAAGCTGTTCGGAATGTCTCCTATGGAGAAGGTGTTTTTTTCTTGTCTAGTTTGATTCTTTCCTGGCTTTAGCCTTTTTTGCTTTCTGCCACTTTCCCCTTGGTGGAGACATAAACAGGCCCTGTAGTGGCTATGAAGATTAATAAGATGGTACCTGGCCTTGTGTCTTAAGTATCTATTGTTGACTTAGAGGATAAGACTATGCATCAGGTCCAGGAGATACAATAGTGGACAAGAGGCAGCACCAATCATACCCCCTTCCCATGTCACACTAGGGTTGGTCTGTGTGACCAACAGAATATGGCAGAAGTATGGTACGTCATTTCCAAGAGTAGGTTAGAGATGCCACTGGCTTCCATTGTGGATCCCTCCCTCTCTCTGGGGGAAGAAGTCGTGCTGTGAGCAGCCTTATGGGGTGGAGCATATGGCAAGGAGCTGAAGCCCCCTCCTACAGGCGTGAGAGTGAGCCTGGAGGCAGGCTTTCCATCCCTGGCCAGGTCCTCAGAACATGCAGCCCTCCTGAGAGACCCCGAGCCAGGACCATCTAGTTAAATTATTCACCAGATTCCTGACCCTTGGGAACTGTGTGCAGTGATAAATGTTTGTTGTTTAAAGGTGAGGTTGAGGGTAGTCTGTTTTGCAGTAATAGATGACTAACCAGGAAATGATAATGCACAGGTAAGAGAGGAGAGGGCCCGGCTGTACAGATCATGCTAGAGTATGAGACAGCCTGCGTCCCATCTCACAAGAAGCCCTACGTGCTTGTGGGGATTGTGCTGTCATAGCTCCAGAGTTGGCAGCTTTCCTATAGAAGAGGCACCCTCTTCCTGCCTGGATTTGGGGTGCCCAGCTGTCTTAGAGGCATATGATAGTGTCATGCTAGGATGTGGGGAGCAGGATCACAGACCTAGCAGGACTTGGAGCCCATCCAGGAAGGGGCCGTGGCAGGCACCTCAAGGACTAGACCGGGGTCTGGACCTCTACTCACTGGTGCTCCATGAAGATGTGGGTATGATCAGCCAGGGATCATCTATGGTGAATATAGTTTGCCTGATTCTCTATGTCATAGGGGAATGCAGGACATCTTCCCTGTGAGTGTAATGGTCTTCACTTCTGGGCAAGGAGGGTAGAGCAGGAGGAGTAGTTTAGGCTTCTAGGCTCACCTCCTGCTGTGGTCCGTGCCTGAAGGGCTCTGCTCCCACAAGCCTCACTTTGGGGCAGAAAGTTCAGCTTTGGATCTTGCAGAATTCCAAGCTGTCTGACATAGATTCTAAATGGCAGGCAGGGAGGGCCTGTACTGATCAGAGATAGTTAACCATAAACAAAGAGCTAACTCAGTATAAAATTACTGCCGAGGTGCCTGGAGGAGTAAAGAGGGAATGCTAAGGTATCTTGGACATAACAACTGCAGGAGGCACTTACACCCCTGGGTTAGCCCATGAAACACTCTCACATCGGTTCAATCATGGCCCACTTCTTTTGTTTACTAGAGGCCCAGCACACGAAATTGTGAGCGGGTAGGGTCCATAGGCCTAGCCTGCAATCAGAGCCATCTTCCGTCCGCTCGTCAGTCCCCAGTCCCACCCTGCCACTGACACCCACCCCAGTTCTTTGTTTGCCATCCAGTGATCTATTGGAGCCTGCAGGCCGGTGGGAGGGACCAAGGGTCTGCCTTCCACCCACTCGCCAGTCCCCAGTCCCTCCCTGCTGCCACCCACCCCAGTTCCCCCATGGTTCCCCATTGGCCATACAGTGATTGGAGCCTGTGGGATGGAGGAAGGGACTGAGAGGTGGTCAATGCACCTCATAGTGACTGGCTGATCGGTCATTCTGGTCGTTACAGTCAGTGGCCTTTTATTATATAGGATTGTTTCTTTTTAACAATATAACAAGTACTCACACCTGACACTAGGCCTCCTTTAACCACACGGTCCCCATAACCATCTCCTTGATTTTGTGTTACTTGTTATTTATTTTTTAATGCTATTTTATTGCATCTACATGTACTCTTAAGGAGTATATTTTTAATTTTGGCAGTTTTAAACTTTATAAAAAGGTGCCTTATATAACTTTTTTAGACTACTTTCACTTAGCTATGTCATGCTCTGTCCATATTATTTCATGAGACTGTGATGAATAGATTTTACTTTTGCCTAATATTTAATTGTACAGATACACCAGAGCTTACCCATCTACTCTCTAGTTGATGGCCAGTTGTTGGGGTTGTTTCTAGATTTGGGTCATTGAGAACAGGGCTGGCTTTTGTATTAATCTTTTATTCAGTCCCCTTGCTAATCAGTCATGTCATATTTCAACTCTCTGAAAGCATGAGTTTTGTTGTCTTGAGCTGCTGTTTTAGAATTGCTACTAGCCAGGCAGCAGGTGTGATGTTATTGTCTCAATATGCCTGAACCTGGTCTTCACTGTTCAGAGGGTTGTCAGTTGAGCAGTGGCATTGAGTGATGGCATTGTTGTCACCACAGGTGTAACTGCCATTTAAAATGTCTTCAGAACACTTACACCGTGATTTGGCGTGGAGGTGAGAAGCTCCACAGAAAGGCTTGGAGACGAACAGCAGGGGTACGTCTCTTAGTGAGGCAAATGCTCACCAGTGGAGTGATGGCTGTACCAGCACATCTTCTTGCAAAACAATGAGTACATGCACTGTAGGGCCTGGCGGGGAGGAGGGCGGGTTCACTTACTTGATGATGCAGTGTTAACTTTTGTGACCAAGGTAAGCAGGAAGGGTCTTACTTTGGGGCTTTCACACTCACTGTTCTTTCCGTCCCAAATGCTCTTTTCCAGGAAACTGCCTACGACCTCCCTCGTTTCCTTCCAGTGTGAACTCACCGGTCAGCTCAGTGAGTCTTCCCTCACCTCACAGTCTCAGATTGTACCTCATTACTCCCTAGCCATGCCCTCCTCTGCTGTCTTCTTCCCCTTGTCTCCTTGTACGATGGGACAGAGAGTATGTTTTATTTATGTTGCTTGTTACCCGTGTCCCCCACTAGGAGTTTTATCTGTGGTTCACTGCTCTATCCCTGGCACCAGGATCACTGCCTGGCACGGAAGTGCCAATACCCTCCTTTGTGGGAACCCTCTAAGGCAGGGGTGGGCGCAACCTTTTTGTGAGTGCGTGCCAAAACCAGCAAAATCTCTGACTCAAAATTCTTCTGCGTGCCAACCCTAATTTTTTGAGAACATGTTCCGCCTACTTGATATCTCTTAAGGTGTACATATGTGAAGAACCTTGAAGAAATAATAAAATTCATTCGAGCAGCAAAAACACAGTATATGATGATGAAAAATACATTTATTTTTTAATGTATACATGCACACTGATAGTCCGACAGAAAACTTTATGACTCCGTTTGATATTATCAGTGGGACTTTTGCTGCTGCATCACTGATGACAGAGATTTTACATCAGGTTTATATTTCGTGACCTTCAGAGATATGCAGGAACTACTACTTTCATCCGTCAGGCTACTCCTATTATGAGACTTAACAAAATTCATCACTGAGAACAAAGATTCACAAGCGTATGTGGATGAAACCAAAACACTGGTCGGATCTAGGAAGGCAGGGAGAGTTAAGGCAGAGGCATAGAAATTGCTCTTCCCCTCTCTTGTCAATCCATGTCTATGGTCTTTAAGATAACTTGTTCTGTAAAATCATTTATTTATCTAAGATGCACCTACACTGAATTTATCTGAAAAATAAAAAAGTCGATATTAAGAAAAAAATTGTAAATGGAAGATTATAAAGAGAGGGTTTTGCTTGCCAGCAAAAGTTACTGGCGTGCCATGTTTGGCACGCGTGCCAGGGGGTTGCCCACCCCTGCTCTAGGTCCTTCCACACCTTCCAGCCTGTGGCCTGGGGAGTCTCGGGGTCTGGGTCTCAGGCAGCTGGTGGCAGTGTAGCCAGCTCTGTTCCTCCAGCCGAACAAGGATTGCCAGCTTCCCAGCTGGTCCTGCAGGGCTCCTTACCGCCCTCCATCCTGTGGCTTCTGTGTTGATTAGAACTAAGGCTCAAGTTACAGTACAGGCCAGCGTGGGTGAGTTTGCAAATAGCAAGACGACTTAGGGAAGGGACAGTGCAGTCCTGTTCCTCTCCATTGGGACTGAGATGGCAATACCCTGAGACAGCAGGTGTGGCGTGTGAGCCCACGCCGGCCTGACTCTTCCCTGTGGGTGGCGGCTGTGGGCTTGAGGATCCGTTCCTGAGCGCTGGAGACTGTCTCCTCGGGATGCTCAGGTTGGTGTGTCTTCTTCGCTTGGGTGAACCGGGACAATTGCTGAGGATCTTCCCCCGCTTGCCCACTGAGTCACCGTGCTCCTCTCCGCTGCCTTCCCCGCCTTCCCAGGATGAGAGCGTCTTTCCATGAATAAAATAGCCTCGTGCACAACAGGAGCAGCAGGCAGAGCAGAGCATCGGAGTCTGTCCTAGTCGAGTCCTTGCAGCAGCCAAAGGAGAGCAGCTGTGAGATGGCGCTGGCTGGCTCTGTGGGGATGTTACAAACTGAGCTGAGATGCTGCAGAGAGCGCCTTCAGTCATGTGGGGACCTTGGAAGGCTTCTCCTTAGGGGGGGAGGGTGGGGCATGGATCTGAGTTTCCTTTCCCCTGGTCCCCGCAGGCCCCCCACTGTGTAGGCCTTGCTGGGAGAGTGTGGGCCTTCAGAGCAGAGGCTCTATCCTGGAACAACTAAATTCCCTAGAGCAGAGGTGGGCAACCTCTGGCACGCGTGCCAAACATGGCACACCAGTAACTTTTGCTGGCAAGCGAAACCCTCTCTTATAATCTTCCATTTACAATTTTTTTCTTAATATCGACTTTTTTATTTTTCAGATAAATTCAGTGTAGGTGCATCTTAGATAAATAAATGATTTTACAGAACAAGTTATCTTAAAGACCATAGACATGGATTGACAAGAGAGGGGAAGAGCAATTTCTATGCCTCTGCCTTAACTCTCCCTGCCTTCCTAGATCCAACCAGTGTTTTGGTTTCATCCACATATGCTTGTGAATCTTTGTTCTCAGTGATGAATTTTGTTAAGTCTCATAATAGGAGTAGCCTGACGGATGAAAGTAGCAGCTCATGCATATCTCTGAAGGTCACGAAATATAAACCTGATGTAAAATCTCTGTCATCAGTGATGCAGCAGCAAAAGTCCCATTGATAATATCAAACGGAGTCATAAAGTTTTCTGCCGGACTATCAGTGTACATGTATACATTAAAAAATAAATGTATTTTTCATCATCATATACTGTGTTTTTGTCGCTCAAATGAATTTTATTATTTCTTCAAGGTTCTTCACATACATACACCTTAAGAGATATCAAGTAGGCGGAACATGTTCTCAAAAAATTAGGGTTGGCATGCAGAAGAATTTTGAGTCAGAGATTTTGCTGGTTTTGGCACGCACTCACAAAAACGTTGCCCACTCCTGGCCTAGAGGGAGTGCCATCCAAAGCTTAATATTGAACACACCAATGCTCAGTAGCCAATCATCAAAACAGAGGGAAAGTGGCCTGGGAGATCAGTTGGTGGTGCTTAGATTGCGGTGGGTTTTGTGAAGGAATTTTGTGTCATATTTGGCTCATTGGGCTCTTAAGAAAGATGGAAGAGGTTTACTCTTTTGAGGTGGTGATGGTTAGCAACATTGAATTTTGGGGGGAGTTTTTATTTTTTTTTTTGTGTGAGCTCAGAACAAGCAAGTAGGCTGCAAGGTAATACTTGAAAAACTGGAGTAAAAACTAAGAGGAACGTTGATCCTATCTGAGCCTCATAAAAACCCTATAACATAGATGCCGTAGGTGTGTGGCCTTGACCCTGTTTTGCAGATGAGAAAATTAAGACCCACAGGGCTTCAGAAGTGAACATGGAGAACGTGCCATGGTCGGCAGGCGTGAGATTTAAATTTGGGTCTTCCTGTGTGAGTCACAAGGGCTGGACCGAGAGTTGTCGGAGTCGGGGCTCAGCTTTACTTAACGCTTCGCCAGCCTTGGGGATAGGAACACAGAATCGCACGACTCATTGCTCCACGTGGAGGTGGAGGACACGGCTGCTGTGAAGAAGTTCAAGCAATAGAGCAGCGAGGCAGTTGGAAAAGCCCAGCACGTCCCCAGGTGGTCGGGATGGGGACCAAGCAGATGACACAGGCCAGGAACTTCGATCGTCTCTTTGCTTGCACACCACCCGAAGTGTCTTTTGAAAAACTATAAACTCCCCTCATACATTTTGAGGTTGACATTCAAAATTTTGCTTTAAGTTTTAATAGTTACAAGGAATATTACTTCTGGTATGTTATAAATATTGGTGTTTAAAATAGAAAAATGTTACATGTTCAAACAATTGTATCCAATGGAATCTAAGCACCATAACGATTTGATGCCTACCATTATTCATTTAAACACGGATGAAAAAATCCTTTGAAATTATACGTGGTTCCTTTCAGTTCTCATTGAATTTACAATTTCTTTTTTATTTCCACTCAGAGTTTTATTCTAATAAAACATATATTTATGCTGCGGAGGCTTTTATTGACCCTTTTATAATGGTTCTCTGCAAGCACACATATACATTGAAGCAAAAACGTGGTTTTCTGGAGTCCTAAGGCCTTTAGGGCTTAACATTTTTCTTCTGGATGAATTATTATTAATATAATTGGAGCACATAGCATAAATTCATTCTAATAAAGAGGAAATAATCATTGAGCATAAAAAAGCCACGTTTTATTGGACTTTATCTCTTAATAAAGTGGCTTTTAAATAAGGCTGTTCAAAAGGAGGAAATGACTTATTACCGTAATGATACAGGGTTCAGCATTAATTCTGTTCTTGTTTTTAATTTTTTCTGGATGTAAGTTCTGAGAAACCTTGACCACACAGGAATAACTAGAAATGAAGAGGTTTGTTACAGTCGCTCAATGATTTAAAGTCCTCCTGAGTTATATGCTAACAAGCACATGGTGATCTGTCAGAAAATGTACGCCCAACGATCCAGGAGCTGACAGCTCAGTGAGGTCCTGCAAAGAAAGCGAAGACTCGGGAGCTGCTGGACTTGTGGACTGAGGCACCCCCAGACCACAGGGCCACTCGTTTTCTCAGCACGCACCCCGCTATGTAAAAGGCCCTCTGCTGTGATGCTCCCAGTGTCTGGACGTGGGCACGCTGCACCGTGGTGAAGGTGGGCTTTTCTCTTGTAGAGGGGGAGGAAGAGACGGGGGTGGGGGGTGGGAGGAGAGGAGACGGAGCAGGATGCTCCGCACACTTCTGGGTGGGCCCCGGGAATGCGCTCAGATCTTAGAAAGGACCCATTGAGACTTGAGAACCTGGAAATCGATTCCCCTAAGGCTGGGGCCAGAGTTTTTGAGGTGCTCATATCCCCCTTTGATCATCGTCACAGACCACGGGGCTGAGCCGATCACGTCAGCGGGGGACTGGGGGCGGGTTTGCTGAGGTAGCTGGGCTTTGCAGGACCCTTGTAAAAGGGGTGCAGCTTGGACAATGGGGAGAGGGAGAAACTGTAATGAATTGATGAAAAACATGGGCTTGGAAGTTAGAGGTCCAGTTACATCCGGGGGGCTCTTCATGAAATGAATTCTGGTGGGTACTGCCACTGAGACTTTGGGATTGTTTGTTCCTGCCACATCGCCCAGCACATCATGACTAATACAGGGAATCCATATTCATTTTTAGGAATGGAGATTCACTTGTCCTCTAAAATATTTATTTAAGTTTCAAAACGCATCCCCTTAGAAATGTTGAGTGGATTCCAGGACAAGCTGTGAAAGCAATGTGGTAATCCCGTGGAGGCGAAACCAAAGCCACTGACACTTGGAAGGGCGGGTCTAATGTACGCGGCGGGAAGTGCAGAATGCCCAGGAAGCCCTGGCTTAGGGGTGGTGGCTTGTTTCTGTGTGCCGTGCCTAGGCTGGGGTGTTCGGGCAGGGAGACAACTGGCTGATCCGGTTAGAGGTCTGAGGAGGACTAGGAGCTGAGGTGGCGTCTGATGTAATGGGATTTTATTGGAAATACTGCGGACAAGGGGGAGATGGATGGACATAGTTATAAATCTCACTCTCTCGGCAAAGGCTTCCAGATAGTCTTCCGCTGGGCTTTTCTGTTGTCCCTACAACATCTGGCTTATGTTGATTTCCACATACGCTTGTGTGCAGGGGGAACTGATCTTCGCCTCGCGGCCTCGCTGTCGGCCGCAGGACCGGCATGCCACCGTGGGGGCAGATGTCACCTCATTTGACCAGAAAGCGGAGGTTGACCCACACATTCCGGACGTGGGCCAGGTGGGAAAGTGTTTGAAAAACGACCTTCGGGGGTATCTGCTCTGCATCCCGGGCCCCGTAATTGTTTTGGGTGAATCATCCCCGCTTGCGTAAATTTCAGCCAAGTCACCTTAGCTAATTTTGACATAATATTTATAAAACCTTCCTGGAATTGTGACTCATGGTCATGCTTTGACTCAAAATGTTGTTAAAGCCGAGCATTTCGGAGAAGAGAGGGCCTGAGTGATGGGGAGCCCGGCAGAGAATTGAGTTACAGGAGGCAGCGTGGTCAAGGCCGTCATTTGCTGCAAATGCCCTTGGTCACCGAGGCCGAGCGACAGATGCTAATTACATTTCTTTCTGAGCTGCCTTCATCTTTTCGGAATTAAAAAAGCAATAACATATATACGCTTGTCAGAATACTCAAACATCACTCCAATGCACAAGAAGCAAAAAGTGCAAGTTTTCTTACTTCCCCCCTCCCCACCAGTCCCATCCTATAGACGTGACCCCTCTGAACCCTTTAGTGTCTGTTCTTCAAGGTCTTTCTATAGGAATGCATACATGTTTCACTTACTTAACTGGTTACAATCATGTTTTTCCTAAAGTCATACATAGGCAGTATGAAAAATACACAGAAGAATTTTTAAAAAATATATATTTTTATTGATTTCAGAGAAGAAGGGAGAGGGAGAGAGAGAGATAGAGACATCAACGATGAGAGAGAATCATTGATAGGCTGCTTCCTGCATGCCCCCTACTGGGGATCAAGACTACAACCCGGGCCTGTGCCCTTGACTGGAATTGAACCTGGGACCCTTCAGTCTGCAGGCTGACCCTCTATCCACTGAGCCAAACCAGCCAGGGCCAGAAGCACTTTTTTCAAACAGACATATTCCCAACGTTTTTACCTATATATTTGCACTTAAAAAAAAAGTGATATCACGAAACGACCCTATGGACTGTGATATTTTCACGGCCATTTTTCAGATAGGGACATTTGGCCTAACTCACCTGAGGTCACAGCCTACAGGTGACTTAGCTGAGATTTGAACCCAGGTTTGTCTGATTTCAGAGCCCATGTCCTTGACAACTACACATACTGTTTGCATGTATTGTTTATTTGATGAAAGATCTATTGTAAATTAATCCATCTTAGTTTTTAAAAATTTGGTTGAATGTTTTTTTTTGAAATGTTTAAAAATAAAAACTGGAAGTTAAAATAAAAATGAACGAAGAGTTGCCTGTTTAGTAATAAATGCTAAAGGCAGCCAGGAGGCATCGGTCATCCATGCCTGGTGCAGTCAGCACAGGCTTCTAGCAGGAGGGGACCCTTTAGCCTAAAAGTCAGTTTTTCCTTTTTAAAAAATTGATTTTAGAGAGAGGTAGAGGGAGAGAGAGAGAGAGGGAGAGAGAGAGAGAGAGAGAGAGAGAGAGAGAGAGAGAGAGAGAGAGAAATGAGAGAGAAACATATATTGCCTGCCTCCCACAAGGGTCCCGACGTGGGGTTGAACCTGCAAGCTGGGTGTGTGCCCTATCTGGGAATCAATCCGCCATCACTCAGTGTACGGGACAACACTCCAATCAACTGAGCCACATGGGCCAGGGCCTAATTCAGTTTTTAATTAAGAAAGAGAAGGGAGTTAGTTGTTCACAGTCCAAAATCATCTCCCAGATTTCCTGGAAACGTGAGTTCTCCTGGGAAATTCAGATTGTTTGAGAATGTAGTTTGGTTTTCAAGGTAGATGTGATTTTCTATTCCTCTTTCCAGAAGAATTCATGTGCTAAGCAGTAGGGTTTTCATCTTCCATTAGAGCACAAATGTCAATAATTAGAAATAGAATGCAATTTGTATGCATCTGTTCCCTGCTACTTTCTTTCATAGTACACAAGAGCACTTTGTCCATTTCATTTTTTAAAAAATTCTCACCTGGGGACATGCTAAGAGAGAAAGAGAAAGAGAGACACACTGATTTATTGTTCTACTTAGTTATGCACTAATTGGTTGACTCTTGTATGTACCCTGACCAGAGATTGAACCCGCAACCTTGGCATCTCAGGAAACGCTCTAACCAATTGAGCCACCCGGCCAGGGCTCTCCTCCAATTTTAACCATTCGCTCTTCATTGACTCTTGCGGTCCAGGCCCTTGAGCTAATATACAACCCCTTGTGGTTTCCCGTCCATCTACGCTTTTGAATACATTGCACCTCTGCAAATAAATCCTTCCTGAATGATCTTACTTTGAACGGTGTATCTGTCTCTGCACATAATAAATATCCACTCTCACCCCGATGCGCACCCCCAGCGTAAACCCCCCACATTCAGAACCTTCATCTGGTTCCTTTTCCATGTGGAATCCACAGTGGTGTCTGTGGACGGGTGAATTCCAGCTGGAGGTGCCTCCACCTTGGTCACATGCAAGAGGATTTTTCCATATGAAACCTGTGATGTACAATGAGGTATGCCTTTCAGGTTTCCCTCAGTGATTGCATTCTCAGGCTTCTCCTGGGTGTGACTCTTATGACACACACCGAGATGTGACTCCTGCCTAAGGCGTTCCCATTGGATCGCCCTCACAGGGCTCTCACCAGGGCATGGGTTTTTTCTTGGGTAAGAGATGAGTAGCACTGATTTTTCCCCCTTGGATTCGTTACTTTCATAGGGGTTGTCTCTACTAGAAATTTTGAGTTTGATGGAAGGTTTCAGACAGTGACAACACTCACAGGGTTCTGCTCCATTCAGTGTCACTGCCCCATGGTGGGACCATGTGCCACCTGTGTTACAGGTAGAGGACCTTGTCCGTGGGCACTTTCTCTGATGAACCACTGAGTCTAGATCAGCTCATTCTAAGTGAGTCACTGATGGCTGTTTTCCTTCTTGGAGGAGTAAGTTTGGAAGTTACATCTTCCAGACTCTTCTTGGGAAAGTGAAGACTCCAGAGAAAGTGTGGCCAGCTCCTCCACTTTGGTTAAACCCTCTATTGTTACAATTCTCTTCTGCTCTTGGACGTGGAGACATTATAGAAGTCATCTATGGGAAGCCATCCATTGTCAATACTATCATGAGAGTGCATCAAGGAACTCGGAAGGCTGATGAACCCTGAGCTTTAGCAGGGCTAAAGCTATGCACCGATTGTTCTGTGTTGAGATAGTGATGGCTCAAAGCAATTTCCTGACCTGATAGCCTCAAAGTAAATCTTTACTGACCTTTGAGACGGTCTGTCTGCTACCTGTTTGCCGTGCTTACTGAGGGCAAGATGTGTATCTAAAACTGAATAAAAAGCAGATAAGGCCAGGTTTCAGTGAGCCTCTCCAAAAGAGAGGTTTCCACCTGGCCCCCCATGCCTTCTAAATTCATATTTCTTGTCTAGTGTTTTCATTTGTGCGCGGCCCCTTCTTCAGATCCTGAACCCTAGATGTAAAAGGTTGCGGCAGTCAGTCATGCTTTCTTTGACATAAGGATCAAGGGAAGGTTCAGGTTCCCAAACCTTGAGACACTTCTTGGGAGCCTGGGCTCTGTCCTGAAATCCTGCTGCAGGTCTCAGGGCAGAGGGATCGCCTCTCTAGACAGACTCATGGTTTTCCTGTTGGGCTGGGACCTGAGCCCTGCAGAGGAGTTCTTCTGCAGCCCACTTTGCAGCCCACCCCATGCAGTGTTCACCTGCCATGAGGCCAGACCAAAGGGGGCCCTTACACAGACATTTTTTTCTTCTCTTATTGCAGGTGAGTATGTTGCTTAACTTTCTGCCACTGAAAATCATGGCTTATCTTCTCTTCATTCCAATAATGATGTCTTCCCAGTTCTTGCAGACTCCACCTCTCTAAAGCCTTTCTGACCATCGCTTGCTACCTGGTCCCTAGCGCACCTGTTCTAAGTTTTGTCTTAGAAGCATTCCACTTCTAGGTGCCATTTCGGGTCACGATCCTCTACTGCTGTGTAACAAAACACCAATTATTAATGGGCGAAAACAACACTTCACTACCATACCTCCCAATGTTTTGGGCTGGCTGGGCTCACCTGATGTCTTTGCTGGGTTTGCTTTGGGTCTCTCACACACTGGCAGTCAGATGGTAGCTGGAGCTGGAGTCACTTAGCAGTTCTGTGGGGTTGGAATGTCCACACTCTCTTTTCTTTTGTCTGTTGCCTCAGGATCTCCCATGTGGCTTCTCTCCCAGCAGGGTGGTCAGAGTTTTTATACGGCATCTGAATTCCAGAGAGCACAACAGCAGACAGTGGACGGCTTTCTAAAGTCCTTGGGCCAAACTTGGCAGAACATCACTTCCTCCACCTTCTGCTGGTTAAGCTGAGTTACAGGACCAGGCCAGATTCAAGGGGGCAGCAGTACACAGGGCACGAGCACCAGGAACTACAGCTCATTGGAGCTCTTGTTAAAGACTAGCTCCCTCAGCATGAAAGGATTGTAACCAAAAATGGCAGTCCTGCCCTGGCCTGTGTGGCTCAGTTGGTTGGGTGTCATCCTGTGCACTAAAAGGTTGCTGGTTGGATTCCTGGTCAGGGCACATGCCCATTTTGCAGGCTTGATCCCAGTGTTCTGCTCTCACATCAATGTTTCTCTTGCTCGCTCTCTCTCTTCTATCTTTCTAAAAAAAAAATCAGTAATAATATATATATATACTGAGTGGCCAGATTATTATGACCACCCCATCAGTACTTCGTTGGGCCACCTTTTGCCTTCAATACTGCAGCGATTCTTCTTGGCATTGACTCCACGAGATGTTGAAAGGTGATGCGAGGAATCTGACACCATGCCTGATGAATAGCACTGTCCAGTTCTGTGAGATTTGATGGTTGTGGAACCAGCTGCCTGATGGCTCTTTTAACTTCGTCCCACAAATGCTCAATTGGATTGAGATTGATTGTGGGGGCCACCTAAGCAAGGTAAAGTCTCCCTCATGTTCTTGAAACCACTCCTGCACAATATGAGCACCGTGGCATGGTGCATTGTCTTGTTGGAAGAAGCCATCTCCATTGGGATACGCCATCAACATGATAGGATGAACCTGATCAGCAATGATACTTAGGTATGTTGTGCTATTCAGACATGATTCCACACGAATTAAAGGGCCCAAATCATGCCAGGAAAATATGCCTCAAACCATAACACTGCCCCCACCAGCTTGAAGGGATGTACTCATGCATGTGGGGTGCATGCTTTCATGCGGTTTCTGCCAAATTCTCACTCTGCTATCTGCATGATGCAACTGGAAACGTGATTCATCGGATCACATGACTTTTTTCCAATGCTTGACTGTCCAATCCTTGTGTTCCTGTGCGAATTGGTGACATTTTATCTTGGTAACTGCAGACAGCAAAGGTGTTCGAACAGGCCTTTGGCTTCCCTATCCCATATGATGCAGTGTAAGTATGGCTAATTTGCCTACAAACTTCAGGTGGTCATAATAATCTGGCCACTCAGTGTATATTATTACTGATTTTTTTTTATATTAGAAAGGCAATTCTGTGACTTTCTTACCTTCAAGTCCTCACAGAAACAATTACGTCTGACTTTTCTTAGCTTTTCCCCATGGTATTTATTTCCATCTTTCCAAATCACATGCCTATGTCCTAATTTTTGATTTGTTAATATTAGATGCTTTGGACTTTCTATTATGGAAGATGAGGATTTAGCATTCTTCTCTCTCTATCACCCCATTGCCATATAGTTATCACAAATTTTCATTAAAGCCCTTTTAGTGTATATCTTTTTTATTTATTTTATTTTATTTTTTAATTTTTAAAATAAATCTTTATTGTTCAGATTATTACAGTTGTTCCTCTTTTTCCCCCCATAGCTCCCCTCTTCCCGGTTCCCACCCACCCTGTCCTTACCCCCCCCCCCCCACTGTCCTTGTCCATAGGTTACGATTTTTGTCCAGTCTCTTCCCGCACCCCCCACATGCCCTTCCCCCTGAGAATTGTCAGTCCACTCCCTTTCTATGCCCCTGATTCTATTCTATTCACCAGTTTATTCTGTTCGTCAGATTTTTTTATTCACTTGATTTTTAGAATCACTTGTTGATAGATATGTATTTGTTGTCACTTTGTTGTTCATAATTTTTATCTTTACTGTTTTCTTCTTCTTCCTCTTCTTAAAGAATAATCTTCAGCATTTCATATAATACTGGTTTGGCGATGATGAACTCCTTTAGCTTTTTCTTACCTGTGAAGCTCTTTATCTGACCTTCAATTCTAAATGATAGCTTTGCTGGGTAGAGTAATCTTGGTTGTAAGTTCTTGCTATTCATCACTTTGAATATTTCTTGCCACTCCCTTCTGGCCTGCATAGTTTCTGTTGATAAATCAGCTGACAGTCGTATGGATACTCCTTTGTAGGTAACTAACTGTTTTTCTCTTGCTGCTTTTAAGATTCTCTCTGTCTTTTGCCCTTGGCATTTTAATTATGATGTGTCTTGGTGTGGTCCCCTTTGGATTCCTTTTGTTTGGGGTTCTCTGAGCTTCCTGGACTTGTAAGTCTATTTCTTTCACCAGGTAGGGGAAGTTTTCAGTCATTATTTCTTCAAGTAGTTTTTCAATATCTTGCTCTCTCTCTTCTTCTGGCACCCCTATAATTTGGATGTTGGTATGCTTGAAGTTGTCCCAGAGGCTCCTTGCACTATCTTCATATTTTTGTATTCTTTTTTCCTTTTGCTTTTCCAGTTGGGTGTTTTTTGCTTCTTCATATTTCAAATCTTTGACTTGATTCTTGGAATCCTCTAGTCTGCTGTTGGATCTCTGTATATTAGTCTTTATTTCAGTCAGTGTATGCTTAATTTCTAATTGGTCCTTTTTCATATCCTTGAGGGTCTCACTATATTTCTCGGAGGTTTCTAGAAGATTCTTGAGTAACCTTATAACCGTGGTTTTGAACTCTATATCCAGTAGTTTGCTTTCCTCCATTTCTTTCATTTGTGACCTGTTTCTTTGTCTCTGCATTTTGGCTGCTTCTCTGTGTTGATAGAGTGACTTTGTGTGCTAGGTGAACTATAGGGCCTAGTGGCTCAGCCTCCCTAATTACCTGAGGTGGACACTCTTGGTGCACCCCTTTGTGGGCTGTGTGCACAGTCTTGTTGTAGTTAAGCCTTGATTACTATTAGTATCATTGGGAGGAATTGACCTCCAGGCCAATTGGCTGTGAGGATCAATTGTGTCTACAATGGGAGAACTTCTGTGCTGGAGACACCCTTATGGGGCAGGACTTGCTTCAGTGGGGTTTTGGTGCTCACTGAGTCTGCCCCTTGAGTGTGTCTCTTATGAATGTGAAGAGTTGTAATCTGGATGGTCTCACTCTGACCACTGGGTACACTGGCTCTTGGATCTCCAAGGAGGTGCAAAGTCAGCCACTGCCTGAGGCCACCCAGTAGGAGCTACAGATAGATCTGCAGGTTCCTCCTCTTTGTTTGGGGTTTGGAGGTGCCTGGTCCAGACAGAACTCAGGTCTCCTGAGTTCTGTCTGATGCAGTCATATTGTGCAATTAATCTCCAAGGTTTTCCACACCTTGACCTCCTGGTTCATAGGTCGGTGCTCCACCACTGATGAGGCCCAGCTGTGAAGCAATGCAGGCTGCTGAGGAGCCTTAGGCCTTCTTTTGGAAGCTCTGGGGTTCTCTGATCCAGCTGCAGTTTGACAGGTTTTTAGGTGGAGAAAGGCCAGGCCATTCATATGCAAAAGTCTCTGTGCATAGCTTGGGGGAGGTTGTAAATTGGGTGGGACGGGGTCTCAGGGAATCACCAGGGTAGAGCAAACAGCAATGGTTGCCTGTTGGCCCTCCCCTGGATAGGTCCCTGGGTCTCTGTGTCCCGTGGCCCCATGCAGGAACAATGACCGCTGCAAGCACCTCTGTGAGAAAGCCACCCTCACTTTCCCGTCCAATGCCAGACAGTCCAGTTTCTCCCCATATGAGTCTGGGTCCCCAGATTCTTGCCCTGAACTGGATTTCAGAGCAGTCAGGAGCTTGTATGTCCCTCCTGATTGAAAAAGACAACAGCTGCCAGCTCCTTTCTCGAATGCCTCTGTACCTCCATACTTCCACACCTCTGCACCTCCTACCGGACTCAATGCGCTTTTCTCTTTCCTTCTAGTTGTAGAATTTCTACTCAGCCAGCCTTCCCGTGGTTCTGGATGATATTCGTTTTGTCTTTTAGTTGTAGTTTTAATGTGGTTATGTGTGGCAGCAAGTTTAGGTGTTTACCTATGCCGCCATCTTGGTTCCTCCAAATGTATATCTTTTATGACTATATTAATATTATCCATTGAAGGATGCAGTGTGCCTTTCTGTACAGTTTTTCTCCCAGGGGTAAATATTGGCTTCTTTTGGTTCTTTAATTTTCTCTGTACTTACACTAATGCTCCCCCAAACTCTCTGGTAGGACTACAACAGGCCCTCTCAACACTGTCAATCAAAGGCATTGGATAATCCATGTATGGTCAACTGGTACTGCAGTAACAAACAGCCCGGATACTGCAAGGGTTTATAACAATATCTGTCCTGCTCAACCGTGGTTGCTCAGCAGGGGGTCACAGCTCGATTCCCGGTCAGGGCACACATCCAGGTTGCGAGATCGGTCCCCAGGAAGGGGCATGTAGGAGGCAGCTGGTCACTGATTCTCTCTCATTGCTGATGTTTCTATTGCTCTCTCCCTCTCACTTCCTCTCTGAAATCAATAAAAATAGACTAGCCCTAGCTGGCTTGGCTCAGTGGATAGAGCATTGGCCTGTGGACCGAAGGGCCCTGGGTTCGATTCTGGTCACAGGCATGTATCTAGGTTGCAGGCTCCTCCCTTGCCCGGACCCTGGTCAGGGCATGTGCAGGAGGCAACTAATGCATGTGCTTCTCTCACATCGATGTTTCTCTCTGTCTTTCCCTCTCTCTTCCACTCTCTCTCGAAGTCAATGGAAAAAATATCCCCAGATGAGGATTAAAAAAGAGAAAGATTCAAAAACTCACCCCCCCGCAATGATATCTATCTTTCTTGTGTCTAAGAGTCCATTTACTCACTCTGTGAGGTGCCGCCTCTTCCTGTCTCAGCGCAGGTTCTCACCCAGGATGCCACCGATGGTCCCCACCTCAGTGAAAACCGGATGATTCGTCTTTGTCCTTCTGGACACGGCCAGATGCCATGGTGGGCACCCAGTAGGTGACTAATGGAGGGTGCCTGGTGCATAGTCCTGTCCCTGCACAGGGACCCACCCTGCATGCACCCATTGACTGCGGTGGTACAGAATCCTGTTTGACAGCTTGTGTATGTTGGGTGGCTTAGAGAAGTACTTGGTGGCTTTTTGTCTACCCTGGAGAGAGATCACGGTACCTCAGAGATCTTCAATAAGGATCAGTGGGAAAATCGTTGCCTTCCATGGACACCGGGGGATGCTGCCGGTGGAAGCCACCAGGGCGCACCTGTGGGATTCCAGGTGCTATTCCAGCCAGTAGGAACAAGGCCGAGTCCTGCCTCACCCCTCTCAGGAGTAATTATCCCAATTAGCATAGTGTGTATCTTTTTAGAGTCTTCAAACGAGTTTTCAGACTCATAAACACATACAGAATCACTTAGCTTTTCTCCATGTGTGTTTTGGCATAAATGATAATACTGTTAACCTTATTCTATCACCTAACTTTTCCCACTAATTTTGAGTTCCTTCATGTTAGTTCACATTTCTTATCCATGGCTGGGGATACCTCACGGCACTGACGAATCTGAGGTCAGTCAGAGCTTCCTGGTGGTTCCGTTTAGGTTGTTTCCCAAGTTGCACTCCTAGGAGCATGGCTGGGAGGAGGTTTTCCACGCGTGTCTCTTTGCACACACATGTCCTTTTTCCTGGAGGGTGGAGGCAGGCGTGGGCACACTGAAATTTTGGCAGATGGAGCCCAACTCTGCTCCCAGAATGCTCTGTCGGCGACACCCCCCTGAACGAGGGTCCTGTGACACTGCCGGGGCAGCATGGGATGCGATTCACTTTTTCAATTTTGGCCAATCTGATGGGGAGAAAATGGCATTTGTGGTGCTTAGCTTAGTGGTTAAATTTTTTAAAATAAAAAGCCGGTACAAACTTTTTTTCACCTGAAGCCTGACGTTTTGGGAGAGGCCGAGGAGCTTGGTTAGAGTCTGGACTTGGAGCGGGCAGCGGTCCTCGTCCTGGGCCTCCACCCCCTCATCCATGGCCTCTCTGGCCCTTGGTCTCTCCTCTGTCAAATGGAGACAGGGAGTAAGTTACCTCCCTGAACCGGGGTGAGGGTGACAGGAGTTCCACACAAAGCCCCCAGCACAGTGCTGGCGTGTAGTGGGTGCCAGGTAGGTATTTGTAGATTTTTAGGTAGAGCTGTGCTCCATAATTTTCAGCCCAGCAGGTGAAACACAGAAACAGTGCAGGGATGAGGGTTCCAATAACCTCACCTTTGTGTCCCCAGAACTCAGCTTGAAAGCTGGTGATGAAGTTCAGCCTTTCCATGACAGGCAGGGAAACTGAGACCACGCAGAGGTCATTAGCTGCCCAAGGTCACACAGCCTGGCGCTGCCTGGTCCATACAGAACCGAGTCTCCTGCTCTCTGCTCCCCACCATCTCTCCCCTCATTCCCGTATCCTCAACTCGGCCTGTTTTTGTCTGAGGATAAATCCCAGGAAAGGAACCCTCGCCCCTAACGCATTTAAGTAAAGGCTCTCAGGTGAAAGCACAAGATAGGGATTTGGTCAACAAAAGCCCAGGGATCCCTGAGTGTCCACACACGACAGCAGTGACCCTGAGAGTGGCATTAACACTTTCAGTTGGTAAGTTAAAAATTTTTTTAATTGATTTTTTTTACAAAGAGAGTAAGGGAGAAGGGGAGAGAGAGAGAGAGAGAGAGAGAGAGAGAGAGAGAGAGAGAGCCATCAATGTGAGAGAGAAACATCCAACTACTGCCTCTTGCACGCCCCTGGCCTGGGATTCAGCCTGCAACCTGGGCATGTGCCCTGACCCAAGATCGAACCAACCACCTTTCAGTGCACAGGACGACACCCAACCGACTGAGCCAGTCAGTAAGTTTTGCTCCGGGCAGCTGTCTGTGGGCCCTTGATGAGAGGGAGAGGCTCAGGTTCCAAGGGACAAAGGGACAGTGTGTCTCAGATTTAGCATCTTTGCTCTGAAAGGGCTCACCTGGTCCAGTGGCCTGCACCTGTCTGTGCCACGTATAGGATGCGGACGAGGAAGGCGCCAGAACTCAGAGCTGCTTTGGAAACCGATCAAAACACTGGAGAAGAATTTTGCTGGCTTAATGCCTAATGGTTTATCTGACAGTTTCACTGGGTAGGACAGTCTGACCTTGCGTTCTGCAGGAGCATGTATAATTATTAAGGTATTTTTCCCAGGCAGCAGCAATCACTGCTTGTCCCACTTAATTTGGTTAATATTTTAGTGAATTGAACAGCTAGCTAACCATTATCCAGTCACAGAAATGTAAAGCCAGGCAGATTGTGGTCTTTTTCTTTTCAGAAGTTCAGATTTTTGCATTCAAAGAGGCCTGTCCATTTTATCAAAATTGCTCTTGGATATTCGGCAAACATTTTAGACTGTGAGGCTTGTAATTTTCTCTTTTAAACGATTGCTAGCTTTTTCTTTTGACAGTGGTTTAAGCTTTTTATTTTTTTCATGGAGCGATTGGGAAGCCTTTCCCAGCCCTGTCTCATTCTCGTGCCACCAGGAGACAGCTCAGCGGGCTCAGGCCCCTGCTCACTGTGGTGCTGCTCGCCAGCTGTGTGACTCCAGCTACGTGACTTGCCTCTCTGAGCCTCAGTGTGAACATCGAGGAGAGGAGAGCGATTTCCAGGGAGTTTTGAAGATGAAGGAAAGTGGAAGGAGAAAATGACAGCATGTACTCGGGTCTGTGTAGGGAATTTTGCACAGTGCCAGGAAGCGGTGGCGCCTGGGATGATGTCGGGGTGCTGCTTAGCTAGCGGCAGGAGGCTCAAGGTCTGCACACCCTCATTCTGATTCTGTAGCACAAGCTCTTTACCAAGGACGACATGTGCTTCCTGGGACAGTTTCCGTTCCTCAGCGGTCGGTTCTCAGAACTTGGGTCAGTAAGAGTGTGGCCACTTCCGAAGTTGCCTGTCTTGGCCTTGGTTGCTCACCCACTTTGCACCTCCGTTTTTTTCATTTGCAAAAGGGAGAAAGACACAGTTTCTACTTCCCAGGGTGTGAAGGGAATGAGATGAGCATTAAGTTAGACACATTAGTACACGTAGAGCACGTGCAGTAGCGCTCAGTAAGCGTCAGTTCTCTTTCCTGCCGTGACTGTCACTGGGCGCCAAGGCCTCCAACGTCGCAGCTGGCGTGATGCGGTGCTTTATTAGTGCCAACGAGCACTTCCTGAGCAAAGGCAGATTCTTCTTTTCAGCAAGAGAGGCTGCCAGTGGGTCTCCACATAGAGAAAAAGTTAGTGACGCCCGTTGTCTTTGCAGTTTACTCCGAGTTACACAGAGTGAGGTAAGGAAGTGCCCGCGCTCAGAGGGAGTGGAGTTTCTGTTGGACCTTGCAATGCGGAGTTCGGGGGAAGATGGGCCCGCTCGCACGAGAAGCCTTGGAGTCTTCTGGAAGGAAAAGGTTAACAGCATTGCCTCTTCCTGGGATTTAACTGGGGTGCCCTGCCTTGTGTATGGGTTGGGGCTCCCATAGAGATCCAGGAACAGAGAAGAGAAAGAGTCCCAGGAAATGAAATAGCTATGGGAATAGGGTTGCTGGATTTGACAAATAAAATATATCTCATTTAAATCCTCTCATTTGTTCCCTATGTAGGATTGCAAGAAAAAATAAATGACCTGTAATTTTTTTATTCTAAACTAGAGGCCCAGTGCACGAAATTTGTGCACGGGTAGGGTCCCTAGGCCTGGCCAGCGATCAGGGCCAATAGGGCCTTCCAGCTACTGACCGAGGCCTTCTTTCGTTTCGCGCTGCCCCCTGGTGGTCATTGCATGTCATAGTGAGCAGTCAAGCTCCCGGTCTCCCAGTCAAACTCCCGTGGGGTCACTTTGCATATTAGCCTTTTATATATAGAGACTAGAGGCCCGGTGCACAAAAGTTTGTGCACTGGCTGGGGCGGGGGGGACGTGTCCCTCAGCCCCACTTGTGCCCTCTCACAGTCTGGGACCCCTCGGGAGATAACAACCTGCTGGCTTAGGCCCGCTCCCGGGTGGCAGAGGGCAGGCCCAATCCCTAGGTGCAGCCCCTGGTCTGGCTCAGAGCAGGGCCGATTGGGGAGTTGGGATGCCACCCCCAGTCATGCTCAGGGTAGGGCCGATTGGGAGTTGGGGCACTGCCCCCTGTCACACTCAAGGCAGGGTCGAGGGGGAGGTTGCGGAGCCACCCCCTGTCATGCACAGAGTAGGGCCGATTAGGGGAAGTTTGGGCACCGCCCCTGTCACACACAGAGCAGGGCCGATCAAGGTGGTTGGGACACTTCCCCCTGTCACACTCAGGGCAGGGCCGATGGGGAGGTTGCGGCTCCACCCCATCACACACAGAGCAGGGCCCATGGGGAGGGGGGGGGGTTGGGGAGCCACACCCTGTCACACACAGAGCAGGGCCGATCAGGGGGTTGGGTAGCTCCCCCCTATCAGGCACAGAGCAGGGCCGATCAGGGGGTTGGGGTGCCTTCCCCTGTCACGAACAGAGCAGGGTGGATAGGGAGGTTGTGGCTCAGCCCCCTGTCACAAACAGAGCCGCAGGGCGATCAGGGGGTTTTGTCGCTGCCCCTTGTCACGCTGCTCCAAGGGCCAGGAGGCCTCGCTGCTCCGCTGATCCCGGTGCTAGGAGCCTTGCTGCTCGTGCTGATCCCGGTGCTGGGAGGCATATTATGCTCCGCTGATCCCAGTGCCAGGAGACTTCGCGGCTCCACTGATCCCGGTGCTAGGAGGCCCTTGCTGCTCTGCTGATCCGGTGCTGGGAGGCATATTACCCTTTTACTATATAGGATAGAGGCCTGTGCACAGGTGGGGGCCGGCTGGTTTGCCCTGAAGGGTGTCCTGGATCAGGGTGGGGGTCCCGCTTGGGTGCCTGGCCAGCCTGGATGAGGGGATGATGGCTGATTGCAGCTGGTCACACCCCCTTCAGGGTGGGGGTCCCCACTGGGGTGCCTGGCCAGCCTGGATGAGGGGATGATGCCTGTTTGCAGCTGGTCACACCCCCTCCAGGGTGGGAGTCCCCACTGGGGTGCCTGGCCAGTCTGGGTGAGGGGCTGAGGGCCGTTTTCAGGCTGGCGGGTGACTGAAACTCCCAACCTCTCCTTTTTTTTTAAAAAAAAAAATTCTGGGATTTATTTACCTTCTATGGCTGTCACTGGAACTGAGAGCCGGCTTCAGCTCTGAGGCTTGGCTCCAGCTCTGAGACCTCGGCTGCTGAAAGCAGGTATCTGAGTTTGTTTAGCTTCTATAATTGAAACGCTGTTGCAACTCCAGCTCGGCTGGCTGGCTGAAAGCATGGGGTTTGTTTAGCTTCTATAATTGCAACATAGTTGCTTAGAGTGCAGCTCAGAGCCCAGCAGCGGCAGGCGGGGAACCTTGGCTTCCTCCTTCACTGGAGCAAGCAAGCCAGCCTTCTGTTTGCTTCAGCTGCCTGGCTGCCGGCCACCATCTTGGTTGGCAGTTAATTTGCATATCGCCCTGATTAGCCAATGGGAAGCGCGTCGGAGGTACGGTTAATTACCCATATTTGTCTAGTACAGATAGGACTAGAGGCCCAGTGCACGAAATTCGTGCACTGGGGGTTGGGGGTTCCCTCAGCCCAGCCTGCCCCTCTCACAGTCCGGGAGCCCTCAGTGGATGTCCTACTGATGGCCACAGTCTGGCAGCAGAGGCTCGGAGCTGGCGTCCCGTGTGTGTATCTGTGTGTCCCCAGGGGGGTCTGCCCCCAGCCACATAGGAGGCTCAGAGCTGGCACCGTGTGTGTATGTGTGTGTGTGTGTGTGTGTGTGTCTGCTGGGGGCCTGCCCCCAGCCACACCATGGAGGCTTGGTGCAGGAGCCCCTCTGTGTTGATCTCTCAGGCTCCTGGCCTCCACTGCATGTTGTACTCTCCCTTGAGCTATGGCCAGGATGGGGGTGCTGCTTGCGAGCTGGGCTTTCCTGCTCCAGGATTGCCATGGCAACGGGGGAGCAGGCCCAGCTGGGGGCTGTCCACAGGCCAGGCTTTCCCGCTTCCAGGTCTCCATGGCAACCGGGGAGCAGGCCCAGCTGGGGGCTGCCTGCAGGCTGGGCTTTCCTGCTCCTGGATCAGGCCCAGCTTGGGGCTCCCCGCAGGCTGGGCTTTCCTGCTCCTGGATCAGGCGCAGCTTGGGGCTGCCTACAAGCCGCACTTTTCTACTTACCGATGGCCGGATCACCACAGTGACCCAGGGCCCAGCGGCACTTTCCTGCTCTCCAATAGTCATAGGGTCCTGGCTGGGGGCAGGGCTTAGCAGTGCGGGGCTTAGGCGGCACGGGGGTCCCGGCTGGGGGCTCAGGTGGCACATAGGGGTCCCGGCTGGGGGCGGGGCTTATGCCCCGCTGCCAAGGGCTGCACATGGGGCCCGGATGGCAGCTCGCGCTGTCCCGACCTGCCTGTAGTATAGGATAGAGGCCTGGTGCACGGGTGGGGGCCAGCTGGTTTTCCCTGAAGGGTGTCCCGGATAAGGGTGGGGGGTCCCGCTTGGGTGCCTGGCCAGCCTGGATGACGGGCTGATGGCTGTTTTTAGGCTGCCCGCACCCCCTTTAGGGTGAGGGTCCCCACTGGGGTGCCTGGCCAGTCTGGATGAGGGGCTGAGGGCTGTTTTCAGGCTGGCGGGTGACTGAAGCTCCCAGCCTCTCCTTTTTTTCTTTCTTTTTTTTTTTTTTATTCTGGGATTTATTTACTTTCTATGGCTGTCACTGGAGCTGAGAGCCGGCTTTAGCTCTGAGGCTTGGCTCCAGCTTGAGGCCTCGGCTGCTGAAAGCAGATATCTGGGCTTTGTTTAGCTTCTATAATTGAAACTCTGTTGCCATCACTGCCGCTCTAAGCTCTGAGCCCACTGCCGGCTGAAAGCAGCTATCTGGAGCTTGTTTAGCTTCTATAATTGCAACATTGTTGCATCCGGAGCTCAGAGCTGGGCTTCCAAAGGCCGGGAACCTTGGCTTCCTCCGTCACTGGAGCAAGCAAGCCTCCTGTTCGCTTCAGCTGCCTGGCTGCTGGCCGCCATCTTGGTTGGCAGTTAATTTGCATATCGCCCTGATTAGCCAATGGGAAGCATTCGGGCATATGGTCAATTTGCATGTTTCTCTTTTATTAGATAGGATATGTCCCATTCAGTATTTGGGGTATACTTATATTTAAAAAGCATAGGTTGTTTGTCTGAAATTCAATTGGACTGGACATCCTCTATTTTTTTTAAATTCTCATCTGAGGAGTGAGGATA
>NW_005871203.1:1204085-1225647 GCF_000147115.1 Myotis lucifugus | reverse complement strand
CCGTAGATATAAGGACTCCATCCCACAAGACTGCCTCAGATTAGAGGCCAGGCCCAGACTCACGTTGTTACCTATACATTTTGTCACCAGGCTTGCCAGTTCACTAGAATGACTCACAGAACTCAGGAAAACGCTTTTCTTGCTGTTTCCGGTGTGTTATCACGTGTGCACCACAGGAAGAGCCACGTGGGAGAGATGCACAGGACAAGGCGAGTGGGGAGGCCGTGGAGCTTCCATGCTGTTTCTGGCTGTGCTCCCCTGCAGCACCTTGACATGCTCACCAGCCATGAGGCTCCTTGCACCCTGTCATTTAGATGTATGGAGGTCCCATTGCATAGACATAGTTGAGTAACTCATTGAGCAATGGTGATTAACTCAGTCTCCAGCCCCTGTTCCCACCTCAAAAGTCAGGGGTTCAGCTGAAAGTTCCAACCCTCTGATCTTGCCACAGTCTCTCTGGCCACTAGCTCTCATCCTGAAGACACCTTCCTCTCCCCACCTCAGTTCATTTCATTAACATACAAAAACCTTTCTTATCACTGGAGATCCCAAGGGCCTTAGGAGCCCTGTACCAGGAACCAGGGACGAAGACCTAATATTGATTTTTTTATTATATCACAGATACATTCACACCACAATCCAGTTTTAGGGTATGTCTGTCACCCAGTAAGATTTCTTGTGCCTGTTTACAGTTAACCCTCACCCCACCCCAACCTCTAGGCAACCACTAATCTGCTTTTTGTCTCTAGGATGTTGCCTTTTCTAGACATCTTGTATAGATGGATTCATACAAAAGCTAGTCTTTTGTGTCTGGCTTCTTTCACTTAGCACAATGTTTTTGAAATTGTTCTATGTTTTACGTGCAGTTCATTTCTTTTAGGGCTCAGTCATATTTCATTGCATGGAGATGCCACATTTTGTTTATCCCTTCATCAGTCAATTGATATTTGGGTTTTTCCACTTTTTGGCTTTTCTGAATAATGCTGCTAGGACATCTGTACAAACAACATAATTATTTTTTAATAATAATCTGTGTAGCTCTAGCTGATTTGGCTCAGTGGATAGAGCATCAGCCTGTGGACTAAAGGGTCCCAGGTTTGATTCTGGTCAAGGGCACATGTCTGGGTTGCAGTCTCAATCCCCGGTAGGGGGCGTATAGGAGGCAGCCAATCAATGATTCTCTCTCATCATTGATGTTTCTATTTCTCCCTCTCCCTTCCTCTCTGAAATCAATACAAATATATTAGAAAAAAATCTGTGTGTGTGTGAGTCAGAATGAAGGAAGAGAGGTTCAGTATAAAAGTGGTATTTGAGGAAATGACCCACTCATTTTCACTTTATGGTTTTAAAAGTTAGACCATGTTTACTTACATTCTGTATGACACACACACACACCTGGTTAGTTCTGAGGCGTGCGGCTCGGAGAAACCAAGGCTTCCCTCCAGCGGTATTGTGAAACCAAGGACAAGCAAGGCTAAGATGAGAAACAAGCCATTTAACAAACGAGCTTTATGTAAGCCTCTGCAGCTAGAAATAAAGAAACTGGAAAACGAACTCACAGGACCATTGAATTCAAAACAGAGTATCTTTTCTATTGTGTATATTTGTGTTTTTGCATAGAATCTTTTAACGTTATTTCAGTAGTTTGAAATGAATGTACTGAAGATTTACCTAAAAATTACCAGGTATATTTAATGGGAAGCAAAAGAACCCCCAAAAGTGAGCCTATAAAAAGGTTGTATTGGCCCAGCTGGTGTGGCTCAGTGGTTGAGCATCAACCCATGAACCAGAAGGTCACAGTTGAATTTCTGGTCAGGGCACATGCCTGGGTTTTGGGCTCAATCCCATGTAGGGTGTGTGCAGGAGGCAGCTGATCAATGATTCTCTCTCATCATTATTGTTTCTACCTCTCTCCCCCTCTCCCTTCCTCTCTCTGAAATCAACAAAAACATTTTTTAAAGGGCTATATTGGAAGTAGTATTTGGGGCAGGGCTGTGGAGAGACAGAGAGAGAGGGTGGGACAGTGACAGATTCTGCCTACCTTATCTTGGAAGTAGCACCCAATCCCCTTGCATGGGACCTCCACTCCATCTTTCATGGTCCATGTTGCTTGGGTGGTGGCTGGTGCCCCCTCTCTAGCTCCGAGGTGGGAGTCTTATCCAGGCGGAGCAGATGTGCTGGCCATGGAGATTGGCTCAGGGATTGGCACGTGATTTCAGTTAGCTGGCCTGAAGTTTGCTTTCTTCTTTTCGGGTGATGGGCGTGGGCAGGGACCTATTGGGAATGAGCAGCTGTTTCCTGCTGGAGCTGGTGAGCTGGTGGGAGTCTCACGCTATTGGGTCCACCATGTGAAAAAACCCTGCCCAGGAAAGAAGCCAAAGGAGCTCAGCAGTGTGGCCAATGGCTGAGCGTCAGGCCGTGTGCCAAGACATCGCCAGGTTGATTCCAGGTCAGGGCCCATGCTTGGGTTGTGGTTCTATCCCCAGCAGGGAACGTGCAGGAGGTAACCAATCAATGTTGACGTTTCTCATCAATGTTTCTCTCTCTCCCTCTCCCTTTCTCTCTCTCTCTCTCTCTCTCAATAAAAAACAACACCAAACCAATTGTAGGGCGCGGCTATAGGGTTAAGCCTCGGACTGATCTGTTGGCAAAGCCACAAACAAGTCCCAGCTTAGAGGGCACAGTCCTCTTAGCATAATTAGGCTTGACCTTATGATGCTCCCTAGATC
This sequence comes from Myotis lucifugus, assembly GCF_000147115.1. NCBI lineage: Eukaryota > Metazoa > Chordata > Mammalia > Chiroptera > Vespertilionidae > Myotis > Myotis lucifugus. The sequence goes on along the minus strand of NW_005871203.1, from coordinate 1,222,918 downwards.
TTATCTGGGAAGCTAATGGGCTGAGGGAGATGTAGCAAGTGCTGCCAAAACAAGTGAAACTCACAAGAACATTGTAACTATGGTGACCACTACCTTGTTTACTTCTGGCTATAAAATAAAGGCTCAGCTTGCCTCTGGATCTCTCTCTGTGGCCTCAGCCAGGCACAGGAAATCCACCTAGACCAGGGGTGGGCAACCTTTTTGTGAGTGCGTGCCAAAACCAGCAAAATCTCTGACTCAGAATTCTTCTGCGTGCCAACCCTAATTTTTTGAGAACATGTTCCGCCTACTTGATATCTCTTAAGGTGTACGTATGTGAAGAACCTTGAAGAAATAATAAAATTCATTCAAGCGACAAAAACACAGCATATGATGATAAAAAATACATTTATTTTTAATGTATACATGTACACTGATAGTCCGGCAGAAAACTTTATGACTCCGTTTGATATTATCAGTGGGACTTTTGCTGCTGCATCATTGATGACAGAGATTTTACATCAGGTTTATATTTCGTGACCTTCAGAGATATGCACGAGCTACTACTTTCATCCTTCAGGCTACTCCTATTATGAGACTTAACAAAATTCATCACTGAGAACAAAGATTCACAAGCATATGTGGATGAAACCAAAACACGGGTCTTATGTAGGAAGGCAGGGTGAGTTAAGGCAGAGGCAGAAATTGCTCTTCCCCTCTCTTGTGAATCCATGTCTATGGTCTTTAAGATAACTTGTTATGTAAAATTATTTATTTATCTAAGATGCACCTACACTGAATTTATCTGAAAAATAAAAAAGTTGATATTAAGAAAAAAATTGTAAATGGAAAATTATAAGAGAGGGTTTCGGATGCCAGTAAGAGTTACTGGCGAGCCATATTTGGCTTGCGTGCCAGGGGTTGCTCACCCCTGACCTAGACCCAGCTTATTCTCTTTGTCTGTCATTTCTTCATCCTTCACCACCCTCACTCAGGCTTTTGAACCCTTGGCTGAGCTGGCTCGGCACTACCAATAAAAACATATATATATTTAGAAAAAGAAGCCAAAGGAGAGGAAATTAATGTCAAGAGACAGAGATTCCTGATGATATTGAAAGGGGTTTTAGGGATAAAATAGGCAGGTTTAGGGAATTTTAGGAATAAAGAGGGTCCATGGGGGGGAGGAATGCACAGGTGAGGGCTTGGAGCTGCCCGAAGGCACACATTCACAGAGAATAAAAAGGTGCCACAGGATAAGGGGAGAGGAAGACATACATTCACAGAAGATAAGAAAAAAACCACAGAGTTTGGGGATAAAGGAAACAAACGTTCACAAAGGATAGAGAAATGCTGACCAAGGGAAGAAAGAAGAAAACAGATTTTCACAGGAGACAGAGAAATGTTACTAGATAAGGGGGCGAGGAAGTGGGGGCACCACATGGGTTTTGGGCTTTGAAGCTGATATTCTGCAAAAAGAGTGACCCATTAGAAGAGCATAGGATCATAAAGTGAGGACGGGGTCCAATTAGAAGGGAGCATGAAGAGACAAAGAACTGCAGCCTTTATGAACCTTAGAAGAAGGGGCTTTGTGGGTTACCCCCTTGGGGTCCTCTCCCTACATGGGAGCTTGTATTTGCTTCCAATAAAGCTCCACCCTTTTCATCTACCACCTTTTGTCCGTGGCTTCATTCTTTAAATCCATCTGGACAAGAACCCGGGAAAGAAACCACCCTGCATCCTGCTCAGGAAAACAACCCGAATCAACATCATTTCCCTACAATTGGAAACCGAAGACACTGCCAGACAGAACACATCTCTAAGGCCAACGGGTGCTTCTAAAGCTCCTAGAGAATTGAGCGACTCACTCAGGTACTTCATGGGAAATGCGTGTTTTGGCTTGAGCAATTCTTGTCATGTGCTGCTCCTGCACTTCCCCTTGGCTGCGGCGCCGGGCCAGCACCCTTTCTGTGTGCACAAATGAACAACATGGCAAAAAGCAGAATTTGTGAGCACTTTTCTGTATGATTATTACACTTCCATTAAAAAGTACACAAATAACAAAGCTCAGTGGATTCTGACAAGCGGGTTGAGAAATAGAATACTTTCAACTCCACAGAGAGCCCCGCTCATGCCAGAAAGAATTTGATTATGAAAGGAAATCCCAGTGTAGTGGCTGCCAGGTTTCTACTTGGTTTATGAGAATTTACATTCATCAGGCAGTGGCAAACACTCGGGATCCAGACCAGGTCTGTCTGACCTCGAAGACTGGAAAGCAACATCAGACAGGAACCCTAAAAATTAGGGTTTTCTTGTGCTTCTGTATACTTACTCCCAAACTCCTGTGTCAGAGGCCCCTGCTTACCTTTGTTGAATAAAATTTCACTTCCTTACCCAGCCCTACAAGGCCCTATGAGCTGATCTCCTCTTATAAGTCCTCAATACATTCCCCCTTCCCCATACTCCTTCCCCACCCTGGACTCAAACTCACCACACTCATTCCCACCCCAGGACCTTTGCACCTGCTGTTTCCTCTGCCTGAAGGCTCTTCCCCATATCTTCCCATGATTGGCACCTTGTTATTCAAGCTCCTGCCCAATCCTCAGGGATGCCTTCCCTGACTACTCTTTCTAAAGAAGACCCCAGGCCAGATAGTGCCCTATCTGCCTCGCTATGTTCGGTTTAGCTTGCACAGCCTGGTAGAAAAGAGAGAAAAGTTAACAGAAAAATTAAATAATGTGCTAAGTTCTCTGTTAGGAAGTCTATGGGGCTGGAGAGCTTTGCTGAAGGTCTTGCAACCCTGGGGAGCATTGCCATAGGCCATGGCGCTACCCTTCCATGCACCATTCTCCTTTTCTATAAGACAAGGCACTAGTAGTGCCCACCTCATAGGGACTGGTGAGAATTCAGTGCGTTAATATGTCTAAGTGCTTAGCGGAATGCCTGGCACATAATAATACCACATACTGTCTTTTATTATTATTTACTAGAGGCCTGGTGCACAAAATAAATGCACTGGGGGGGGTGTCCCTCAGCCCAGCCTGCATTCTCTCCAATCTGGGACCCCTCAGGGGATGCCCGACTGCCGGTTTAGGCCCAATCCCTATGGAGGTTGGCTGGTCACGGGAGGTTGGCTGTGGGAGCACATGGCAGTCGGACATCCCTCTCACAATCCAGGACTATTGGCTCCCAACTACTCTCCTGCCTGCCTGATCAATGCCTAACTGCTCTCCTGCCAGCCCGGTCACCCCCAACTGCCCTCCCCTGCTGGCCCGGTCACCCCCAACTGCCCTCCCCTGTTGGCCTGATCATCCACAACTGCCTTCCCCTGCTGGCCATCTTGTGGTGGCCATCTTGTGACATCATGAGGATGGCCAGCTTGTGCAAGGATCAATTTGCATATTACCTCTTTATTATATAGAATTTTTATTGATCTGGTTCCCAAGTAAGAGTTCTTGATGAGAAAGGCTGAGTTCTTCCATGGAAACTTTCACTTTTGTTCTGCATTTCATTATCTGGTTCTTCCCAGCTTCTATATTATAGTCACCTGTGGGGTTGAACATTCCTGGTGCCTGACATTACCTCTGACCAACTGGATCAGGTTTCAGAGCACAAGCTCTTTTCCCGACTCCACATCGAGTGTGGTTATTCACCAAACTAGAGGCCCAGTGCACAAATTCGCGCATGGGTGAGGTTCTTCGGCCTGGCCGGTGATCGGGGCCAGTGATCGGGGCCGGTTAGGGTGGCCAGCCCAGGGGAAAGGACTATGGGAGGTTGGCCAGCCCCGGGGAGGGACCGCGGGAGGTTGGCTGATCACGGGAAGTTGACTGTGGGAGCACACTGACCACCAGGGGTCAGCTCCTGCATTGACCATCTGCCCCCTGGTGGTCAGTGTGTGTCATAACTACCAGCTGGTCATCCGGTCGTCATGGTCGCTTAGGCTTTTATATATATAGACTAGAGGCCCGGTGCACAAAAATTTGTGCACTGGCGGGGGGGGGGCGGTTATCCCTCAGCCCCACTTGTGCCCTCTCAGTCTGGGACCCCTTGGGAGATAACGACCTGCTGGCTTAGGCCCACTCCCGGGTGGCAGAGGGCAGGCCCAATCCCTAGGTGCCTGCCCCGCAGCCCCTGGTCAGGCTCAGAGCAGGGCCGATTGGGGAGTTGGGGTGCCGCCCCTTGTCACACACAGAGCAGGGCCGATCAGGGGGTTGGGGAGCTCCCCCCTGTCATGCACAGAGCAGGGCGGATCAGGAGGTTGCGATGCCACCCTCAGTCATGCTCAGGGTAGGGCCGATTGGGGGGTTGGGGCGCCGCCCCCTGTCACACTCAAGGCAGGGTCGATGGGGAGGTTGCGGCGCCACCCCCTGTCACGCACAGAGCAGGGCCGATCAGGGGGTTGGGGCACTCCCCCCGTCACACTCAGGACAGGGCCGATGGGGAGGTTGTGGCTCCACCCCGTCACACACAGAGCGGGGCCCATCAGGGGGGTTGGGGCTCCGTACCCTGTCACACACAGAGCAAGGCCGATCAGGGGGTTGGGGAGCTCCCCCTATCAGGCACAGAGCAGGGCCGATCTGGGGTTTGGGGCACTTTCCCCTGTCACAAACAGAGCAGGGTGGATAGGGAGGTTGTGGCCCCGCCCCCTGTCACACACAGAGCCACAGGGCGATCAGGGGGGTTGGGCGCTGCCCCCTGTCAAGCTGATCCCGGTGCTAGGAGGCCTCGCGGCTCCGCTGATCCCAGGCCGGGAGGCCTCGTGGCTCCGCTGATCCCGGTGCTGGGAGGCCTTGCTGTTCCACTGATCCCGGTGCCAGGAGGCCTTGCGGCTCTGCTGATCCCGGTGCTGGGAGGCATATTACTCTTTTACTATATAGGATAGAGGCCTGGTGCATGGGTGGGGGCCGGCTGGTTTGCCCTGAAGGGTGTCCCGGATCAGGGTGGGGGTCCCGCTTGGGTGCCTGGCCAGCCTGGATGAGGGGATGATGGCTGTTTGCAGCTGGTCACACCCCTTTCAGGGTGGGGGTCCCTACTGGGGTGCCTGGCCAGCCTGGATGAGGGGCTGAAGGCCGTTTTCAGGCTGGCGGGTGACTGAAGCTCCCAACCTCTCCATTTTTTCTTTTTTCTTTTTATTCTCAGATTTATTTGCCTTCTATGGCTGTCACTGGAGCTGAGAGCCAACTTTAGCTTTGAGGCTCAGCTCCAGCTCTGAGACCTCGGCTGCTGAAAGCAGGTATCTGGGCTTTGTTTACCTTCTGTATTTGAAACTTTGTTGCGACTCCAGCTCTGAGATCCTGGCTGACTGAAAGCAGGTATCTGGGTTTTTTTAAGCTTCTATAATTGCAACAATGTTTCTTAAACTGCAGCTCAGAGGCCGGCAGCGGCAGGCGGGGAATGTTGGCTTCCTCCATCACTGGAGCAAGCAAACCTCCTGTTCGCTTCAGCTGCCTGGCTGCCGGCCGCCATCTTGGTTGGCAGTTAATTTGCATATCTCGCTGATTAGCCAATGGGAAGGGTAGCGAAGTTAGGGTTAATTACCATGTTTCTCTATTATTAGATAGGATGGGAGGGTCACTGGTGTCTTACACAGGGTGAGGAAAGCAGGTTTACAGTTGTTCGTATGGGAAATAATGCAATCCTATCTAATAAAGAGGGAATATGCTAATTGACTGCCCCACCCTCAAAGATGGCAGCGCCCACAGCCACAAGATGGCCTGCAGGGGAGGGCAGTTGGGGGTGACAAGGCTGGCAGGGGAGGGCAGTTGGGGCGATCGGACCGGCAGGGGAGAAGTTAGGCATCGATCAGGCTGGCAGGGGAGTGGTTAGGGGGTGATCAGGCTGGCGGTTAGGGGCAATCAGGCAGGCAGGCAGGCAGGCAGGCAAGCGGTTGGGTGCCAGCAGTCCCAGATTGTGAGAGGGATGTCCAACTGCTGGTTTAGGCCTGTGGGATCGGGCCTAAACTGGCAGTCAGACATCCTCCGAGGGGTCCCAGATTGGAGAGTGCAGGCTGGGCTGAGGAACACCCTCTGCCAGTGCACAAATTTCATGCACAGGGCCTCTAGTAATTAATAAATAGTAATACAAGAATAAACTCTGTGTTTCATGTACTCACAGCTGTAAGCCTACTTTTGCCTGACCCTGTATACTCTTTGGTTAGATTTGAGCTCATATTTAAGTGTATTAATGAAATCACTTATTCATATAGCACATATTATTTTTACTGGCCGGTTTTATATGTTAGACACTGCTTTTTAGTGGGAGAGATGGATGATGATTAAACAAATAAATAAACAAGAAAATATAAAATAACAATAAGACAATACTTCATGTGAGTGACTGGCATTTGCTTTAGAAAGAGTAGTCAGGGAAGGCATCCCTGAGGATTGGGCTGGAGCTTGAATGATAACAAGGTGCCAATCAAGGGGAAGATATGGGTGAAACAGCAGTTGCAAAGGCCCTGGGGCAGGAGTGAGTGTGGTGAGTTTGAGTCCAGGGTGGGCAAGGAGTATGGGGAAGGGGAGTGTGTTGAGGACTTACTAGAGATCAGCTCATAGGGCCTTGTAAGGGCTGGGTAAGGAAGTGAATTTGTATTCAGAGCCTAAGAAGAGTTTTGAGGAGTGTGATATGATCTGTTTCATAGTTCTGAAACAACTTTATACAGGCTGGAGGATGGATTTTAGTGGGGGTGAATGTGGGTCAATGTCTTCAGCCAAGGAAGCCTGAGTTTTCATAGCCCCCGCTCTATAGAAAAACAGCATAATTAAGCTCAAAAGTTCCTTTTCAGTAAGGACAACAGGCAAAGGTTTTTAGGGACCCAGGGCATCAACCACTGCAGTGATTGTGCCTGGGGTTAAGCCATGAGACGTGAATGTAACCTAACAAATGAATTAAAGTCACGATGTGCTTTTATTTATAAAAATTAAGCGTTTTCAAATCTGACTGTCCTTCTGCTTAAAACATCCAGTGGACAGTGGTGGCGGAGGAGGCAGTGACAGCTCCACATGCAGGACTGTCCACCTCAGCATGATGCCTTCCCAGGGCTGCCCACAGCCTTTGCAGGAGTATGTTCTCAAGTCAGATGACTAATCGTGCTTCGTGGTTTTTATGACGTCTCTATGGAAACTCTTAGAAACACCTGGACTGGTGAGCTGTAGAATTATGCATCGAGTCTCCCTCCATGGCAGCCCATGCTCTGCTGTCCCTGGGTCTTGGCTGAACTATGCAGACTGCTCCCAGGGGCGGTGCCAGGGTGGTGGTGTTGGACTGGGGTGTGTCGGGCAGCCTGTGTCTGAATCTCTTCTTTGCTTAGAGCAGAGTTTTCCTAGACAAGGACTTAACCCCTAGGAGATGCAGAGGTCTCACCTGCGACATAAGGGTGGTACTAGTGCCCGCCTCAGGGGTTATTGCAAGGCTCAGAGGCACATGCCCCTCAGGTAGCCAGCACAGTTCCTGGCCTGGGGCCAGCGCTTCACACTGTGTCAAGCTTTTGTAAGCCCTCTACACCCTCTCTATTTAAAAGGTGGCCCCGGAGGCAGCCATGCCCCTGGGAGATTGTCATAGAATCTCTACTCCAGACCTGCTGAGTCAGATTTTGCCCTCGAGCAAGATCCCCGGTGAGTCTGGGGGAAGTTTCCCTGGAAGTGCTCTCTAAGCCAACGTGTGGAGGAAGGAGTGTAGGGTCTGTTTTCATTAAGGAAACCTGTCAGCAGCACCACATGGTGCAAGGTCTTCAGCCGCAGGACGCAAATGAGCCTAACTAGCTGGGTGTTCGTGGCCCACCGTGCACCCTCCAGCCCCAGGACTCAGTTCCTTCACCTGTAACATGACTCACCTGTTTTAGAGGTTTGCTGAGAGAATAAATGAAATCATGTGACAGCTGATATCCAAGAGTGAAAAGTTAGTTGTTTTCCTGCTGTTTACCCAGAAAAGGGCGTCATGGCTCCTGTGGCTGTTAGTACAGTCTCCAGAGAGCCTGACTCCCTGTTGCCCACAGTGGCTCACCGAGTGGCAGTGGACGCGACCTGCTATTTGGTGTCTCGATTAAACTAATGGAGAGTGACAGTGGCCCAGGAGCTACAGCCTGGTGTTCTCAGTACCTAAATGGGAGCGTTTTGTAGTTTGGCTAAAAGGCATTGCCCTAGAAAAGACGAGCGCTGTGGCAACGGATGCTTCTGTCACTGACAAACCAGTCAGAATTACAGTGTAACGGACGCTGTGTGGGAGTCACTGGATGCTTCTGGGTGGACCATTTAATGTCACACATTTAGCAGCCACAAAAGCCTTTTATTTATTTCCAAACATCACAAAGCAAGAAACAAAAGACAGTGTTTATATGAGCAGGCTGTCAAGTACACTGAAACCCCCAATATATTCCGGCACAAGAAAAACACACAACTGTACACCAAAGACACAGCGCAGGAGAACCCCTGGTGTGGGGGTGGAGTTCTCCAGGGAAGGAAAGGGTCTGACCAGGTGCAGAGCACACAGCATGCAGCGTATGCAGCGCTAGTGTCAGCAAATCTCGCCCATGCTCACGGGAATGAATTGCTTTACTTGTTAAGGCACAGACGTTGATAACAGGATCACCCCGACTTTAACACCACACTGAGCAAAAGGAGCAGTAATCCCCCCAAGTTTTCTTTCCTAGATAACGTTTCAGGAAATCATGCAATAGAGACACAGTTACAATGAGCAAAAGCAAAGCTTCCAAGACGGTCGCATGCAATCCTACAATTTCTCAAACCTGAAACCACCGTGAAGCAATCTCTGGAGACACACCCCCTCCCATCTACCAGGCCCTCTTGTGTTAAAGGCAGAAAAGGAATAACAGGGAAAAGGCTTTTAAAATAGGGAAATATATACCTCAGGAGAGCAAGGCATCAAAATACTGTACACACGGGTATGTTCTGGTTTTCCAAAGCACGTCATCTCCTTTTCGTTAGAATTTTGAAAGCTGCCTTAGGCTGAATGCATGAAACCCAACAACAAAAGCAACAACTCTAATAACAAAAGTAGGGGCATCCTGGGTCACATTTCGATGCTATTTTTCAGAGGAGGTTGGTGAGGGTATGAGGGTAGAAAGGACGCCGTGCTGCATCGCTTCTTTCACAAAGAGTTCATTGTTGTGGGGCAACTGTTGCACTGTGAACAGAATAACAGGATGGAAACTCAAGTGTCTTATGAAATAAGGGCAAAGCCATCGGAGCGGCTGGCAGTCGAGGTCCGGCGCGGTAAGAGGTTTGCTTGGGAGAGCTTCGACCCACCCTCCTGTCAATGAGAATCCTTCAGTCTGGACGACCCGAGGGGCGAGGACATGCCAGGAGGCGGGTGGGCAGGCAAGCGCTGCAAACCCTGGCTCATGGAATGAGCGCACACAGCAGCCGAGCACAGCCTCCTCCCGTGGCTGTTGGGGAAATCAGAGACTTACCCACGTTGGGATCCTTTCAGAGAGCCTGTTACTTTCCATTTCCCTGTCAGAGGCTCTGCAAGCTTCAAAACAAGACGCACTCAACCTTGGCTGTTCACACATTCTGGCGTCTTCGATTCCCCCCCTCTTCTCTCTAAACACCTTAGCTGGCTGGAGGGTCAGCAGTGGCCGGAGGGACTGGCCTCCGGCCCGCGTCCTAGCCCAGGCTCACGCCGGGGCAGCAGCACAGGATCTCGCGGAAGGTGCTCCTCAGCTCGGGGCTGCGGAAGGCGTAGATGAGCGGGTCGATGACGGAGTTGCACATGATAAGCACCAGGTAGGTGTTGAAGTGCGCAGCGTAGCAGACGCAGGAGGGGTTGGTGGGGCAGGTGATGATGAGCACGAGGTGGAGGAAGAAGGGGGCCCAGCAGATGACGAAGACGCCCAGCAGGATGGTGATGGTGACGGCGCCCTTGAGGCTCGAGCGCTGCGGCGGGGCCGCCCCGACGGCGGGGGGCAGCGCGGCGATGCGCCGCACGTGCAGCCGCGCGAAGAGGCACATGTGCACGTAGAGGGTGCCCATGAGCAGCAGCATGGCGAAGAACAGGGTGACGAGGCACACGATGACCATCTTGCTCTCCGAGTAGACGATGAACACGACGCCGCAGACGCCGCAGCACAGCCAGACGGCCACGATCAGGGCGCGCGCCCGGCGCACCGTCACGATGCTGTGGTAGCGCAGCGCGTAGAAGATGGTGACGTACCGGTCCACCGCGATGGCCAGGAGGTTGCAGATGGAGGCCACCAGCGAGATGCAGATCATGGAGTCGAAGATGTTGTCCATGTGCTGCACGAAGCGGTCCTCCAGGGCCAGCGAGCCGCTGTTGACCACGGCGATCATGATGGTCTCCAGGGCGTTGGACACGCTCACCAGCATGTCGGCCGCGGCCAGGCTGCAGAGGAAGAAGTACATGGGCGAGTGCAGGTTGCTGTTGCGGGCCACCGCCAGGATCACCAGGACGTTCTCCAGCAGGCTGACGCTGCCCAGAGCCAGGAACACCCCTGGCTGGATGAACACCTGCTCGCAGTACCCGCGGCCGCTCTGGTTGCCGGAGGAGGGGGCGTCCGGGAGCTCCGAGCTGTTAGGCTGCCCCGGCTGAGCAGAGGGCAGGAAGCACGAGGCGTTCATCGTGGACACAGGCTGACCGAGCTGGGCTGCGGCCGGGGGCATAGGCTGCTGCTGCTGCTGCTCCTCACAGGACGCAAGAGTTTCCTCCAGATGCTTGTGAGGGATGCTTGTCCTGTGCAGACTCGGATTCTGTTCTCCCAGACGGAAGGATGGAGAGCGAGCGAGCTGGGAGGCACACAGAGAACTTTCCCTGCTGCTCCAGGGCGAGCAGTTTTATGCGGACTCTTCTGTGTCTCCCTCCTTTCCCCTCCCTACTCCATCGCCATCCCCACTTGGGAACAGAAAACTGCCACCGGTTGCTACAGTTACGGCTCCTTTTCTGGCAAGACAGGGGATGTAGTACCTGTTGTTGGAAGTGAGGGGTGAACACTCACTTTTCATACATTGGCTGGTGGCAAACAACTCCTACTTAATCTCCAGCGCCGCGAAATGACCACTGAGCACCCGGAGGCTCTGTGACTGACAGCAGGTAGGCTCCCAGGGCTTGGGCAGGGGATCGGAAAGCAGGCTGGTGCCCCCTGCTGGCCAGACTGCGCATCTGTTTGCTGGCTTTTCTGAGCAGTTTATTTGTCCTGGAAACTGCCACAGGCATCCATTCATCCATTTACTTGTTCATTCATTCATTTTGAAAGTAAACATTTACTGCGCACCTATTCTGTGTCAGGTCTCTGCTGCTGGGCGCATAAGTTTATGGTGAGCAAGACAGACATGCTCTTCTTGTTTTCACCCAAACTTGGAGTCTGGGGTGGGAGACAAGAAATCAGGGAATTAAGTCCGTGTGATAAACGCTTGAATGGGGAGGGCCAGGGGGATGCTGGTGGATGAGCCGGGGCCCTAATCTGAATGGTAGAGGAAAGTTCTGAGGAAGGAGCGTCTCAGCCTGGACTCTAAGGAAGAAGAGGCCATGTGGGCTGGAGAGGTGGGGGCGGGGTTGGAGGAGGGTTCCAGCTGGAGAATGACAGCCCACCATTCGGAGGGAAGGGCAGTGGATCTTCACGCTGGCGTGGGGACCATCCAGAGGATGTGGGTGCAGAGGTCCCGCCTGGCCTGTGAGTGAGAATCACCCAGGCGAGGGCCTGGGCATGTGTGGGTGATTTTGAGAGGTGAGCAGGGGTGTAGCCAGAGTTTCCATCTGCTGAAAGGGAACCTTGGTGTTTTTGAAGAAATGAAAGTAGTTTGCTCTGCCTGGAGCATGGAGCCGGGGGGCACAATCTGAGAAGTGAGGCTGTCAAAGTTTTTTATTTTATTTTAAAGGTGAGAAGTGCCCTTTTAAAAAGGATGATTTTGGGAGTTTGAAAGTGGTGGGGGCTGTGGAAGGAAGGGTTCTAGGTAGAGCAGGGATGAGGTGGGTCTACATTTAGAAGGATTCCTGGCTGCAGAGTAGAGACTGGATGAGACAGGGAGGAGTGAGGAGCCAGGCAGGCCAAGGCTGCAAAGAGCCATGGCCAGATGATGGTGGCCGGAAGCAAGGAGGTGGCCCTGGCGTCCTGGGAGGAGTGGGCAGAGAATGTGGGAGGGAGGATCATGGAGGTTCCAGAGTGCTTGGGTATGGGATTGTGGGGAAGGGAGTGGGCGGGAACACCCACCTACTTCTTAAGCAACAGGGAGGATGGAGATGCCCTGGGAGCTGGAAACTGTAAAAGGCAGATTTGAGCATTTGACTTTAATACGTGGTTCATGCCAGGCTTGATGCTGCACAGAAGGATTGTGCAAAGTCTGGAAACACTGAATCCGCTTGCACCTACACACACACACACACACACACACACACACACAGATGCATGTACACACAGACACACACCCACACATTCCAGGTGGATTAATGAGCCATCTCACGATCATCTAACTGTGGGTACATGAGTGTGGGTGTATGTAAGTATGAGACAGGAGAAATATGCATATGGAAATATAAAATTTAGAATATTTATAAAACTTTGGAGTGGAGAGCTCTTAGTAAGCTGGGCAACCCAAAATTTAGTATGAACAAAAGGACCATAAGCCAAGTGAGAGACAAACAGGAAGAAAATGTTTGCCATGGGCAAAAGTTACTATCTCTTATAGAAACAATACCTGCACATTAATAAAAAAAAAGATGAATTAGCTCTTAGAAAATTGGGCAAAAGATACAAATGGAAATTCACTGAACAAGAAATGCAAATGTCTAATAAACATATGAAAAGATGTTCAGCCTTCTGGGGAGCCAGGGAAATGAAAATCAAACCGAGACTTCCATACCATTTTCCCAGTTGGATTGACAAGAATTAAAAAGATGTCAAGCTCAGGAGAGAATATTGGGGGAAGGACTCTCAGGCATACCTGTTGTTTGTGAATAGCTTCACCATTTGCCAGTGTCTACCAATGTACAAATCGTGCCTGGGTGTGGATCTCAGTCTATAAACTGAAGGGCGTGAGTAATACCACTTCTTTTTGTTTTCAGCAGAGCAGAATCTGATGTTAAACCAACCCATCTCCCAGGCTGGGGAGAAACACAATCTCAATCCGTTTGAGGCTTCCCCTCCCTCCTCACCTTCACGGTCACCTCCAGAGGTGCCTCTATGGTGTCCTGGTCTGAGGTTTCAGGGGCACTGGTCTTACCTGGACCACCAGGACTGCTCGGTGCTTTCCCTGCCCTGGGCCTGGCACGTGCCCAGCTAGAACACCTTCATATGCCTCCACTCTCTGATTCTCTGCCTCCTGTACAGAGAGCAGTGGGGCCTGGCACTTCAACTCCTCATCCTAAGAGTACCCTCCTTGCTAATGAGTGTCAATTTTGTCTTCTCTAAACGCTCCTTCCACTTACCTGGGGGAGCCATGCAGATGCAGAATGACTCCCTAATGGAATCTTCTAGAAACTAATTGGCTTTATTTGTTCATTTTAAAAATATATTTTTATTGATTTCAGAGAGGAAGGGAGAGGGAGAGAGAGAAAGAAACATCAATGATGAGAGAGAATCACTGATAAGCTGCCTCTTGCACACCCCACACTGAGTATTGAGCCCACAACCCGGGCATGTGCCCTGACCAGGAACCAAACTGTGACCCTTCTGGTTCATAGGTTGATGCTCAATCACTGAGCCACACCCCCAGGCCAAATTTACTTTATTAATAACAATCATAAGGCATGATAGTCTCACCAGTGTTTATTGTATGTTGTTGGCACATATGGGGGTGTCTGGTTAGAATCTATTATAATAAACTGTAATAAGGAGATTTTTTAACTATGAATTTTATTTTGTTTATTTATGTTTTAAAAATCTTTATTTTTGAGAGTATTACAGATGTCCCCCCTTTTCCTCCCATTGGCCCCCCTCCACCCCAGGTTACTGCCCTGCTCCAGGCCTTCACCCCCTACTGTTTGTGACCATAGGTAAGATCTTTGGTTACTCTCTTTCTGCCTCCCACCCTTCCCTCTAAGATTCATCAGTCTGTTCCATGTTTTCATGCCTCTGATTCTATTTTATTCACCAGTTTACTTTGTTCATTAGATTTCTTGTTTATTTTGATTTTTAGACTCGATTGTTGATAGATATATACTTATTGCCATTTTGTTGTTCATATTTTTAATCTTTTTCCTCTTCCTCTTCTTAAAGAATACCTTTTAATGTTTCATGTGATACTGGTTTGGTGGTGATGAACTCTTTTAGCTTTTTCTTGTCTGTGAAGCTCTTTATCTGACCTTTAATTCTAAATGATAGCTTTGCTGGGTAGAGTAATCTTGGCGGTAGGTCCTTGCTATTCATCACTTTGAATATTTCTTGCCACTTCCTCTGGTCTGCAAAGTTTCTGTTGAGAAATCAGCTGACAGTCATATGGATACTCCCTTGTAGGTAACTAACTGCTTTTTTCTTGATGCTTTTAAGATTCTTTCTTTGTCTTTAACCCTTGGCATGTTAATTATTATGTATCTTGGTATGGACCTCTTTTGGGTTCCTCTTGTTTGGGACTCTGCGATTCCTGAACTTGTAAATCTATTTCTTTCACCAGGTAGGGGGAGTTTTCTGTCATTATTTCTTCAAATAAGTTTTAAACATCTTCTTTTCTCTCTTCTCCTTCTAGCACCCCCATAATGCGAATGCTGGTACACTTGAAGTTGTCCCAGAGGCTCCTTACACTATCTTCATATTTTTGGACTCTTTTTTCTTTTTGCTCTTTTGATTGAGTGTTTTTTGTTTCCTCATATTACATATCATTGATTTGATTGTCAGAATCATCAACTCTACTGTTGCAACACCTCAAATGATTCTTTATTTCAGTTACTGTATGCTTAATTTCTGATTTTTCATGTCTTTGACATTATCACTAATTTCCTTAAAAGTCTCACTAAGTCCCTTGAAGCTCTCATGAAGATCCTTGAGTAACTTTATAACCATGGTTTTAAACTCTGTATCTAGTAGTTTGCTTGCTTCCATTTCTTTCATTTGTGACACGTTTCTTTGTCTCTGCATTTTGCTTGCTTCTGTGTTCATTTCTACCTATTATGTAGAGCTGCTATGTCTCCTGGAATTGGTAGAGTGGCCTTGTGTAGTAGGTATCCTCTAGGGCCTAGTGGCTCAGCCTCCCCAGTCACCTGAGTGCCCCTATGTGGGCTGTGTGCACAGTCTTGTAGTTGAGCCTTGATTGCTCTTGGTGTCACTGGGAGGAATTGACCTCCAGGCCAATTGGCTGTGAGGACCAGCTGCAACTATAGTGGGAGAGCTGCTGTGCAGGAAACACACCTATGGAGCAGGCTTTGGTGCTCACTGAGTCTGCCTCTTTTGTGTGTCGCTTGTGGATGTGTAGAGTCGTAATCTGGTATGGTCTGAAGCTGTCCACAAGGTTCACTGGTTCTAAGGCCTTCAGGGAAGTGCAAAGTCAGCCACTGCCTGGGGCCACCTGGCAGGAGCTATAGAGAGATCTGCAGATGGCTTCTATTTTTATTGGGCTTGAAAGTGCCCAGGTGAGGCCCAGCTGTGAAGCAAGGCAGGCTTGTTCTGGTGCCAGGTCTTGGGCCCTTTATTGATAGGTTTGGGGTATGCTGAGATCAGTTGCAGTTTGTTTGAGAGATTTTAGCAAAGACTAAAGCCTGATCCATGACAGGCCATTCATATAGAAAAGTTGCTGCAAGAAGCTTGGGTGGGGCAGGATCTCACGGAATCACCAGGGTGGTGCAAATAGTGTGAGCCAGGCTGGCGGAGACTTAGATATGGCCCCTGCCAGTCAGCTCTGTGACAGGGGAGGTCCCAACACAGGAACAATGACCCCTGAGAACACCCCCATCTGGGAGAAAGCCGTCTTCTTATTCCTTCCCTGATACCAGATAATCCAGTTTCTCTCTGTATGTGTTTGGGTCCCCCAAAGCCACCCACTACTGGAGCTCAGAGGGATTGAGTCTGAGTAAGTCTGTACACCAGCCCTTCAAGAGGATCTTCTGGGACTCCAGCAGCCTCTGTGTCCTGCAGCCACAATACTTGCTTGTTTTTACAGCCTGAAGTTACAGGGAGTTCTCTTCCCAGCTCTGGGATCTGGGCTGGGGGGCTGGTGTGTGACCGGGACCCCTTGCTCCTCACGGTGGCCTCCACAGAGAGGATCTCTCCCCAGATTGAAAAAATGGCACATGTGGGTGTTGGACCAGCCCGTTCCATGCCTCTGCCCCTCCTACCAGTCTCAATGTGCTTTCTTCTTTACTGCTCTAGTTGTAGTACTTCCATTCAGAGAGCTTTCAGGCAGTTCAGAGTGATGTTTGTTCTGTATTTTAGTTGTGATTTTGATGTGGTTGTGGCAGACAGCACATACCAGCATTGACCTATGCCTCCATCTTGGCTCCTCTTTTTAACAAGGAGATTCTTATCCTAAGAGATCATGCACCTGGATGTTCTCTCTGCCCCAAAAGCTCTTCCCTTCTTTTGTGCTTGGCATACTTCTCTTATCTTTCAAGATCCAGCTCAAATGGGAACCTTTTTTCCCCCATTGATTTTTAGAGAGAGTGGAAAGGAGGGAGGGGGCAAGAGAGAGAGAAACACTGATGTGAGAGAGACACATTGGTTGGTTGCCTCCCACACGCAACCTGACCGGGGCTGAGGATCAAACCTGCAACCCAGGTATGTGCCCTTGACTGGGAATGGAACCTACGACCCCTTGGTGCTCGAGCCAAAACTATAACCACTGAGAACACTGGCCAGGGTAAATGTAAATCATTTTTTTTCCATAGTTTTCCTCAAATCTTCTGCAGCAGTTTATTTCTCCTTCTTCAACCACTCCTCCCCAATCTGGCAGAGTTCAGCACTCCTCCCTCCTTCTCGTGTCTTGCAGAATGCCACGTAATTAGAGGTCACACCCCATGCCACTTAAAGGGGGCAGCATTGTCCAGAGATCATATTAGAAACAATAAGATTGCATCATTGACCCTAATTGTTTCTGAGGAGCTGCTGCTTCTGATGCCTGCATCCTCAGCCTCCAGCCCACCTCTGGTTTCAGCTGCCTCTTGCTGGACAGCTCCCCGTGCTCAGTTACTGGATGTGGGGCTCCTGGGAAGAGATGCTCATCTCAGGCAAGATGGGGTTCTGCAGCTGAGGCCAATCTGGGAGGAATTATAGCTCCAGGCTTCTTGCTTTCAACTGGGGCAAGTCCTTCACTGAAGAGAGACCTGGGTGGTGCAGCTCGTCATTCGTCCCCAAAGACCAGAGGAGTATGTGCCGACATAGAGATGTGACTGGCCAATGTCCACAGGGGTTTCCACTGTGTGCACCCGGGAAGTGCGTTTTACAGTGCGGCTGATACTGTGGGAGAGCGTTGAGGAGATGTCTGTGGTCCTGGAAACCCACATAGAAGGACTCCTCCAGGAGGGGCCTACTGCAGAGCTGCTGTGACTAAGGTCTGTGGGCATCTGGAAGCCTGTGTGATCAGAGAGAATGGTTAGTTAGAGGCACAGTTAGTCCTTCTTCCCCAAGGACGAGCTGCCAGCGGGGGCCAGCATCGGGTGGAACAAAAAGACAGCTCCTCTGCGAGTGGTGTGGGAAGGTTGGGTACACTTTATGACGATCTAAATCCAATCCAGGACTTTCTGACATCTCTTCACGACACTCCTGCAGTGGCCAGCCACTGTGCCGAAATTGAGTTTTCCTAAAACCGTATTTATGGATTTTATTTTGGAATCGCTTTCAATTTACAGAAAAATTGAAAAGATGGTACAGCGAGTTCCCATGTACCTCTCATCCTGCTTCCCCGGTGCTAACGTGTTGTATCATCGTGGTGCCTTTGTTACAGCTAAGGAGCCCATGCCAGCACAGGCGCTACTCACGAAACTCCACATTTCACGTTGATTTCACCCATGTCCCCTTCCCTCTCTGTCCCAGGATCCCATCTGAGGTCCCACACTGCGTCACGTTGTCATGTCCCCCTCAGTGTCTTCCAGTTTCCATCTTTCCTTGGTTTTCATGACTTGGACAGTTCTGAGCAGCACTGGCCAGACACTGTGTAGAGGCCTCTCCGTTGGGTTTGTCTGATGTTTCTGGGTAGACTGGGGTCATGGGTTTCTGGGAAGAATACCACAGAGGTGATTCGCCTCGTCATCACCTCGTATCAGGGGCATGAGACATCCACGTTATATCACTGGGGTGTTGCCGTGGCCGCCTGCTAGGAGGGGTGTATGTCATTGAGTTTTAACTACTCGTTTGGCCCGAGAGATCTTAACATTTTTATGTGAATTTATTCTGGGCCTTAAATCCCTACTTTTGCTCATGGAAGGGACAAGGGAAAGTGATACATGAGTATTAATTAGCTGTAACACTGACGGAGGGCAGTTTCCACGTGGTTGTCCAAGTGTCTGTCTTCTGTTCCTTCCAACACTCTCTTGCCCACCCTTTCTCTGTCCGACCCAACATGGCCAAGTGAACCCACTCCTCTGCTGTGATGCTGTCAGCAACTACTTCCTGGACATTTTCCCTCCGTCCTTCCTTTCTCGCTTTCTTTTTGTTCATCTACAGATTTTAATTTTTATATTTATACTAGTGGCCCGGTGCATGAAATTTGTGCACGGGGTGGGGGTGTCCCTCAGCCCAGCCTGCACCCTCAATCGATTTGGGACCCTTGGGGGATGTCCGACTGCTGGTTTAGGTCCTCTTGCAATTCTGTCATCAACTGGCTCCTAACCGCTCACCTGGCCTGATCTCCCCTAACCACTCTGCCTGCTAGCCTGAAGCGCCCGACTGCCCACTTGCCAACCTGATATTGGACACTAGAAATTGGCCCAATGAGGTAGCGTTTTAGAATATTTGGTTGAGTTAA
>NW_005871203.1:1153169-1203782 GCF_000147115.1 Myotis lucifugus | reverse complement strand
GAGGGGCTGTGGGTGGTGGCCGGCTGTCCTGTCCCCAAATGGGATGGGGGGGCCGATCAGGGGTCAGTGGCTGGGGGAGGGGCCATGGGAGGTTGGCCGGCCCAGCCCACCCCCAATTTTGTGTGTGTGTGGGGGCGATTGGGGGCAGAGCTGGCTTGGGGGAGGGGCCATAGACCGATCAGGATGGTGGGGGCCCATCGGGGGCAGGGCTGGCCAGGGGGAGGGGCCGAAGGCTGTTAGCCTGCCAGCCCTGCCCCTGATTGAAGTGGGGGGCTGATCGGGGTTGGAGCTGGCTTGGGGCAGGGAGGGCGATCAGGGGAAGGGCTGGCTGGGGGGAGGGGCTGTGGGCCAATTGAGTGGGAGAGGCTGATCAGGGGTGGGGCCGGCCATAGGGAGGACTGGGGGAAGTTGGCCGGCCCCACTCCCTGATCTGGCCAGTTCACTGGCTGCAGTGGGTGTCCTAGCGATCAGTCATTCCAGTCATTATGGTGTTCCGGTCGCTGGCTTTTTATATAGATAGATAGATACCGTGCATTGGATAAATTTTTATTTCCCAATTAATTTTAAGATTTATTTTTACTCATACTCCAGATTTCTAATATTTTTATGCCTATAAATCCCTATTTCTTTACATTTTTTATTGAGCTATACATACTACAACATTAATGATTTTAAAGTATACAATTCAGTGGTCTTTAGCACATTCACAAGGTTGTGCAACCATCGCCACAATCTAATTCCGGACCATTTTCATCACCCCAAAGAGAAACCCCAAGCCCATTAGCAGTCACCCCTCATTCCCCACCTCCCTTAGCCTCTGGCGACCACTGACCTACTTTCTGTCTCTACCTGATGGTTAAAAGTGTGCTTATCTGAGCCATGTTTAGCTTTTGAATCTCCCCAAAGCCTCCGTTTTCTTACTTTCTCATTTTCAAATTCAAAAACAAACAAAACAGCCCTAACAACTGTAAATTTTCCTGTTTAAAATTCAGCATAAAAATTATAAGAACATTCAAAATAACAAACCAGCAAATCTCTTCCTCTTCATCTCTTGAATTCCAAGGCGATCTTCTGAATAGAGAATGAGTCATTTTGTTTTGAATACTCCAGTGCCAGGAACAGGTCAAGGCTGTGTGTGTGTGTGTGTGTGTGTGTGTGTATGTGTGTGTGTGTGTGTGTAAAGAACATTGTTTCTTTGCATTCTGCTGGAACTTCTTTTCGTGAGTAGCGCTGTGCTGATGTGGGTTCTTTAGCTGTAGCAAAGGCACCACGATGATACAACACGTTAATACACCAATTCGCTTCTCCAAGTCCGTTTCCCTATGGTTGATTCACAAATTGCAGCAACTGAGTCAAATTAACGATAAAAGGCAGGAGTTTCCTGAGTGTAGAAGACAAAGGGATCTGCATTGCTCCACATTCTCCCAGGTGCCACCAAGGCTGGTTGAAGGACCAGATATAATGAATAAAAACACCCTCCATGGTGTCCACACACAATCTCTGTGTGTTTATTTATTCATTATTGTTGGCACTATTACAGAGTCCCCCAATTTCTCCCCTTTGCCTTCCTCCACCCAGCCCCCCGCCACCCCTCCCCCGGCCTTCACCACTCCTGTGTCCGCGGGCTGTGTATATATGTTCTTTGGCTAATCTCTTCCAGTCCCCTCGTGCCCCCTCCCCTCTGCCATCTGTCAGTCTGTTCCATGCAGCCATGCCTCTGGTCCTATTTTGTTCATCAGTTTAGTTTGTTCATTAGATTCCACATATAAGGGAGAGCATATGGTATTTGTCTTTCTTTGACTGGCTTATTTCACTTAGCATAATACTCTCCAGGTCCAACCAACAAATGACAAGTGCTGGTGAGGACGTGGAGAAAAGGGAACCCTTGTGCACTGCTGGTGGGAATGCAGACTGGTGCAGCCACTGTGGAAAACAGTATGGTGTTTCCTCAAAAAATTAAAAATGGAACTGCCTTTTGACCCAGCGATCCCACTTCTAGGAATACATCCTAAGACTTCCAAAATACCAATCAGAAAGAACGTATGCACCCCTATGTTCATAGCAGCACAATTTACATAATCTCTATATTTATTTTAAAAATACAAATATGTTTTCCTGGTTAAAACAGTCACTTTCAGCATGTTACAGTTGCATTTCTTTCATCAATCTCAAAATCGAGTGCCCATAAAATCCCTAGCTCTTCCGGTTTCCTTTGCTGGGTTAACCTTTGAGTCCCATGTTTCCAGCACTGGCTGCGTTGCGGGGGCATTGCCTTGGGGACATGGTGGCCGGCATTTCTGTGCTGGCGATGTCTCAACCCGGGGTGCAGGGTGCGGGGTGCGATGTGGGGTGCAGGGCTTCTCAGCCCACACTGTGCATCTGAATCACCAGGGACCGGGTCAAAATTCAGGTTCTGCTGCCGTAGGTCTGGCCGTGTATGTGTCTGGCCCACAGGCTGGCGTTTGAATGGCAGGGAAAGAGCCGTCACTTTGCTCTGAGGAGCAAGCCCGGGTGGAATTGCTCTGATGATGGTGGGAGAGCGCCCTGCACTCAAAGGCCGCAGCAGAGGTCCCAGCTGCGTGTGAGGGAGCAGTGCCAATGGCTCCACACTGGGGTGCGGGCAGGGTGATCTGAACCTGGTTCCTGCTGTGTGGCCTCCAAGCTCAGTGCCCAGGCTCCCCGGGGAGGCTGGGAGCTGCCGGCAGCACTCAGCAAATTCCTCTTCTGCCTCAACTAGCTGGAGCGTGTTAGTTATTTTAGCCAAGAATCTGCCGCTCTTCCCTCCCATTTGGCTCAGTCGTGTTGGCCTCCTGGAGGGCTGGTGGTGACGGAGCCCAGGGCTTCATCACCTGGGAAGAGCTGTGGATACAGGACGGGTGGAGGCAGGCTCGTTCTGCCTCGGGGTCCCTGGGTCACGGTCAGTATCAGTTTCCGTGGCTGCTGTGACAGGTCGCCACACCATTAGGGGCTTAAAACAACAGAAAGCTGTTCTCTCTCAGCTCTGGAGGCTGCAGGAGAGCCTGGGCTCCCTGGCACTGTTCAGCCCCT
Organism: Myotis lucifugus; assembly: GCF_000147115.1. Classification (NCBI taxonomy): domain Eukaryota; kingdom Metazoa; phylum Chordata; class Mammalia; order Chiroptera; family Vespertilionidae; genus Myotis; species Myotis lucifugus. Next base: position 1,200,734 of record NW_005871203.1, on the reverse strand, counting down.
GGAGGCCACCTGTGGGGTCAGGGGCCAGGCTTCTGGGTCCCAATCTCTAAAAGGTCATCCCTCTCCCCCCTCCCCCCGCCCCCCTCCTGCAGCCTGGGGTTGAGCTTCCCCCTCAGGCCAGAATTCCTTTTTTAAACTGGACAGTCTCTCCCCCCCCCTCCCCCATGGAGGCCAGGGTTAGGCTGAGAGTCTCAGTTTCAGGTAGCAGGGTGGGGAAGGGGGAAGATGGGAAGGCTCTGGAGGTGGAAGATAATCGACATAATCAGGCCATAAGGTCCTGGGAAGATGCTTCCAGACTGGGAAAATCCTTGCTGGAAAGGGTGTCTTGCCTTAAATGCCTTCCACTTGAGGGTGTGGTATAACTTCCCTTCTTCAGCTTGCACCCCTCCACAGGGCTGGGGAGAGCACAGCTGTCTGCAGTCTCCCCTTTCTTCTCTTCTGTGGATTGGGGTTCCCCAGACAGAGCCCTGTTGCAGGTTGGGTTCCCCAGGCTGGAGAAGGCCCGCAGGCAGCGCCTGTGTGGGGAGCGAGCGAGGCAGCAGGACGGGGCTGAACTGCATGCCAGGCGCAGTGCTGTCATCAGCGGTCCCACAGCCGCTCTGCAGGGGCCTGGCTCACACCCCAGTGTGCAGCGATCCTTCCGGTCCTTCTGTGTGGATCCCCCACCCCCTCCCTTCTGTAGCCTCAGGCTTGCATCTCTCTTCAGCTGAAGGCGAGACAGAGACAGCCTCTGTGGAGGACTCAGCTGATGCTGCTGCCACCAGCACCCTCAGGGCAGGGGAAGCGTCTCTTCCTGTGGGGGACCTGGGCAGCACCCCTGAGCATCCCTGTAGCCCCTGCTGTCACATCTGAGGCAAGTGTGTGAGCCACACACCTCGATCTGCGTCCTTCAGTTAAGTTTGCTTATGGCCAAGTTCCTCTTGGACTGTTCAAACTCGAAAGCCAGGTATGAGGGAAATGATGCGGAGTCAGAACTGTCCTCCCACCCAAACCCCAGCGAGACGCTCTCCCAGGTGAGGCCACGGGAATGGACACCGGTGAAGGGTCAGCGAATTCGTGTCTTTCATCCCCTGAGAGTTGCATAGACTAGAACCTCCATCACTATTCTCCCCCCCTCTCTCTTTCTCTCTCCAGAGCATTCCAGAACATGACTTTACATATGTTAAATATATGTATTATGTGAGTCCAGCACAATGCCAATGCCTTTTAAAACACCACCCTGCCCAGGACATCCTTTTGTGGCTGTAAGATAATAGTACCGAGTGCTCTGCTCTCAAGGAGCCAGAGGTAGTGTGTGTGTGTGTGTGTGTGTGTGTGTGTGTAGATGGACATACAATAAACATAAGAAAGCATGACTAATGCTACAAAGGTGTGATGGTCGGGGCCAGGGTAGAGGAATGGATTCTGGCGAGGAGATGTGGTTGCTCTGTGTCCACTGGTTCCTTGGTTTACTGCACTCTGTGGAAGGATTTTGTGAGGGGTAAGCACAGATATTGTCTCTTATTGAGTAAGATACAAAAATCACCACCTTCAGTATCCTTCAGAGCCCCGTAGGTTGACCATGAAGGTTTTCTCATTTTGTGCTGAATTCATCAATTGAAGGAACATTGGTTGACAAAAATAGACGCCGACATTGTATGCAGCAGAACAGAGAGAAGAGTGGGGGCTCCAAGGACGGCCCCTGGGACCTTTCTCCCGAGGGGGAGGAGAGAACTGCTCTCTGCTGTGATCCCAACCATGGTAACACAAGCGTTTCCTTTGCTAGCGATGGCTTTTTTGTTTTGTTATTTTTTAAAAAAAACTTTATTGTTGAAAATATTACAGATGTCTCCTTTTTTCTCCCATTGACCCTTTCTAGCCTACTCTTGCTCCAGGCCTCCACCACCCTATTTTCTGTGTCCGTGGATTATGCATATAAGCATTCAAGTTCTTTGGTTGATCTCTTTTCAACCAAAAGAACTTTGACCCACCCACCCTCCTCCGCCTTCCCTCTGAGATTTGACGGTCTGTTCCCTGCTTCAATGTCTCTGGATCTATTTTGTTCACCAGTATATTTTGTTACTTAGATTCCACATATGAGTGAGATCATGTGATACTTGAATTTCTCTGACTGACTTATTTCACTCAGCATGATACTCCATGCTGTCTCAAAGGGTAAGGGATCCTTCTTTTTTACTGCTGCATAGTATTCCATGGTGTAAATGTACCACAGGTTTTGTATCCACTCATCTACTGATGGGCACTTGGCTGTTTCCAGATATTAGCTATTGTAAATTATGCTGCTATGAACATAGGGGTGCGTACATTCTTTCTGATTGGTGCTTCAGGTTTCTTAGGATATATTCCTAGAAGTGGGATCACTGAGTCAAATGGCAGATCCATTTTTAACCTTTTGAGGAAATTCCATACTGTTTTCCATAATGGTTGCACCAGTCTGCACCCCCACCAGCAGTGTACTAGGGTTCCCTTTTCTCCACATCCTCACCAGCACTTGTCATTTGTTGATTTGTTGGTGGTAGCCATTCTGACAGGTGTGAGATGGTACCTCATTGTCGTTTTGATTTGCATCTCTCTGATGATCAGTGACTTTGAGCATGTTTCATATGTCTCTTGGCCATCTCTATGTCCACTTTGAAGAAGTATCTATTTAGGTCTTTTGCCCATTTTTCAATTGAATTGTTTGCCTTCCTTTTGTTAAGTTGTATGAGTTCCTTATGTATTTTGGATAGTAACCCTTTATCAGATGTTTCATTGCCAAATATGTTCTCCCATACGGTGGGCTCCCTTTTAATTTTGTTGATAGTTTCTTTGCTGTGCAGAAGCTTTTTATTTTGATGTAGTCTCATTTGTTTATTTTCTCCCTAGTTTCCTTTGCCCTAGGAGATGTATCTGCAAACATATTGCTACCAGAGATGTCTGAGATTTTTGCTGCCTATGGTTTCTTTTTGTTATTATTTTTTAAAGCAAAGGTGTTTATGGAAAACATTCCTTTCAAAGAAAAAAGACCGTGGCCCCCAAATGGCAATTAATAGTGTGTGTTTGCCTCAAATGTCCCCATACTTTTCTGAGAGTGCAGATTTGCCCAGGGGTGAGTCCTGCACGAGGCAGCTGTAATGAAAGTGGCCCAGGTTGGCCCATCAGCATGAACTGAGGGCGAAGGGCGGCTCCTCTCGGTCCCGTCCTTCAGGCCAGACGCCTGCTCTGAGCCTTCGCTTTCTGGGCTCCCCTGCTCATCCTTCCCCTTAGCTGTTCCCCTCTGGGGGTCCATGGCATATTTTGCTCAAATCCTATGTGTCCCAATTCCTGCAACCAGACATTTCCTAGCTGTGTGTCCGGGACGGGTGACAACCACCTGGGCCTCAGTTAGTGTTATTGTGAAATGAAGGTGACAGTGGTACAGGTTTCCGGGGGAAGCTGTGGGGATGAGCTGCGATGTCCCTTAGTCAGGGTTCACAGAGGCCAGTGCGTGCTGTGTGCCGGGGACTCGGGAGTGACCAAGACCTTCCCCTGCGTGTCATCCCTGAATCCCAAGGTCACTGAGTGAGTGAGGGAGGGAGGAAGTGAACAAGGCAGTGGAAATATTAAACCAGAACAATACAGTGGTCTCTGAACAAAACCCAAACCCATAATAATCACCTTGGGGTCCCTGTTTCAAAACTTGAGAAGGGGAGCAGGACCCATGGCTCTTGCCTGGAGTCTGTTTTGCCCCCAGGGGACCCTTTTCAATGTCTGGAGACACCTGTGGTTGTCACACTGGGGGATCTACTGGCATCTAGTGGGAGGAGGCCAGGGATGCTGCTGACCATCCTACCGTGCAGGGGGTGGGGGGCCCACAGCAGAATGATCTCACTCCAGAGGTCAGCCGTGCGGAGGTCGAGAAACCCTGGCTGGGCACGAAATTATTTCTGGCCCCTTAGTGTTTATCAGATAGAGCATCTGGTGTTGGGTGGGGTAATCTAACCCAGAAGTCCCCGTGATAACTAGCAATTTCTTAAAAGGCATAGCAGGTGACTGGTGCCTGTAAAGTCCCCCAAACGGTGCCTCCTCCTCGGCTCGCTACGTTTCTAGATGCTCTGGTGGTAACTTACTGGCTCAACTCCTCGCACCAAATATTCCTTAGGCAAAGGATTCGCTGTAATTAAAACCCAGGGAGACTGAACCTTTTCTCTTTGAGGACAAGCTCATGCGATGAATGATTCACACTTTTCCAACGAACCATCAACTCTGTGATTTTTTCTTTCCTTTTGCTTTCTCGAGCTTGGCTATTCCCTCTTATTCATCGCATCCTGGCCCCTCTATTTCCCAGTCTCCACTGATGCTAACTTGTCAAAGAGCAGCAGGTGAGGTCTCTCCGAAGCCCAGGGGATCCCCTGGCTGCGGAACCAGAGGTGTGACCTGGAAGTAGCTGGTGAATGACACTGTCAGTAACAACTCCTTACACCCGGGGACTGGGGCGAAAACGGAATGTGAGAAGTCACTTTAATATTTTGAATGATACTCAGAATGCAGGGAACAGTACTGAGCATGTTTAGGTTCATCCAATGCTGTCTCCACTGTAGTCTAAGATCCCACATGATGGCCCAGACTGTTGGTTTGCCTTTCCCAACAGCCACTCCCACCATTCCCCATAATAGCAGTGACACATGGCCACACAGAGCAGACGCTCTGCTTCTTGGCCCTCCTTGCAGCCAAATTGGCTACATTCTGGCCAATAGGATGCGAATGGAAGTTTGAGTGGCAGTTCCAGGAACATCCCCTGGAGGAGGGCTGGTGAATGCCCTGCCCTCTGCCCTGTCCTTCCTTCTATCCTGCTGCCTGAAGATGCCTGGGATGGCTGGAGCGCCAGCCAACATCCAGGCCCTGAGGACCAGTGCTGTAGGACTTATTGGCACGGGCCACCTGCTGGCTCTGGCCCGGCTACCTCTGGGCTTCTCCCTGTGAGAACGGTCTTGTTTTCTCTGGGCTTCTACCTGTGAGAACGGTCTTGTGGATGCTGGGACCAGGAGGAGGCAGCTGCAGCTCTCACCATGTCTCTGTGCCTGAGCCTGTTTTCTCCCGTGAAAACACTTCTGACTCGATGATGTGCGTCCCAGAGAGGCTCAGGAGTGTCGTTGAGGGAAACTGCCTGTGAGGCGACAGAATGGGGAAGTTTTAAACGCCACACCCCACAAGGTGCTCAGCAAGTGTGTGAATTCAGTAAACGAGGTGTGGGGGGAGGGGGGATGAGACTAAACACTGGAGCGTCTGCCACAAACTTGGAACTGTGCTGGGCTCAGGCAGGCCTGGAGTGAGCAGAAATGGAGACCCGATGTTGCTGAGGGCGCACAGTTAATGGGAGAGGACTTGTACCAAAGAACCACAATTTGGGATGATAGGGTGGCCGGATATTCCAAATCTTCCCCCCCTCCAGTTTTATTAAGATATAATTGACATATAGCAGTGTGTACGTTTAAGGTGCTCAACACAGTGATTTGCTATATGTACACACACACATACATAGTGAAATGATCACCACAGTAAGTTTAATTAACATAGTTACAAATTCTTTTTTCTTGTAATTTGAAGTTAAAGATATACTATCTTAGCAACTTTCAAATATATAAACAGTATATCAGCCATAGTCACCCTGCTGTACACTAGGTCCCCAGACCTCATTCATTTTATAACTGGAAGCTTAGATCATTCTCTGCCTTCACTCATCTGTCCCCTCCCCCAATCTCCACCTCTGACAACTACCAATCTAATCTCTAACTTCATGAGTTTGGTTTGTTTTAGATTCCACATATAAGAGGCACCATACAGTGTTTGCCTTTCTTTGACTGACTTATTTCACTTAGCATAATGCCTTCAAGATCTGCCTACATTGTCGCAGATGCCAGGATCACCTTATTTTTCATGGCTGACTAATATTCCACTGTGCATATATATGCACCATATTTTATTATTTTAAAAAATATATTTTATTGATTTTTTACAGAGAGGAAAGGAGAGGGATAGAGAGTTAGAAACATCGATGAGAGAGAAACATCGATCAGCTGCCTCCTGCACACCCCCTTCTGGGGATGTGCCCATAACCAAGGTACATGCCCTTGACCGGAATCGAACCTGGGACCCTTGAGTCTGCAGGTCGATGCTCTATCCACTGAGCCAAACCGGTTAGGGCCACCATATTTTCTTTATTCATTCATCCACTGATGGATACTTAGGTTGTTTAGGGTATTGGAAATCTTAATCAGCTCCTTTATTTCCTACCTCTGCTCTACTCCAACTAATGTGATGCCACTGTTTCAAGGTTCCCCAATTTTCATTTTCCCCTCATTATAGGACAGTAAACTTTATAGTTGGGCCCATGGCCTCCCTGGTAACTAAGGAGGTCACGTGACCTCTTCTCGTCAATAGGTTGAGAATGGAAGTGATTGGACCCCCTTCCCCTCTTCCTCCTTCCTGGGGACAGGGATGAGGAAGGGGTGGTGGAGCGCCGGAAACCATTTCAGGTCACAAGTTGAGAGCTGTGTGTGTTGAGTTTGGCAGAACAACAAAGTAGAAGCCATCTGAGCATACCTCTGATGACTGGAGTTACCATACCAGCCCGAGGGCTATTATATTTCATTTGGATATTTATACTCTGCCTCTTTCCCCAAAAGGGTGGGAGGTTGGGCCAATCCACACTTGTATTGCTCTGCTAGGGCTGCCATGGCAAAATATAACAGACTGGTGTCTTAAACAATAGAAGTTAATTTTATTAGAGTTCTTAAGGCTGGATGTCCAAGATCAAGGTGCTGGCAGGTTTGGTTTCTTCTGAGGCCTCTCTCCTTCGCTTGCAGATGGCGTCTTCTTGCTGTGTCCTCACGCGGTCTACCCTCTGTGCGTGCCCAACCCTGGTGTCTCTGTGTGTCCAAATCTCCTCTTACAAGGACACCAGTCACGTGTGTTAGGTCTCATCTTAGCAACTTCATATTTAACTTCATCACCTTGTTAAAAGCCCCATCTCCAAATATAGTCACATTCTGAGGTACTGGGGGTAAGGGCTTCAACATATGTGTGTGTGTGTGTGTGTGTGTGTGTGTGTGTGTGTGTGTATGTGTGTGGTGGGGCACAATCCAGCCCCTAACAGCACTTTTGCAAATATATATATTTGTATTTCTTTTTTATTGTCTAAAGTTTTACATGTTTCTTTTTCCCCCCCGATTGACACACCCACACCATTCCCACCCCAGGCAAGCCCCCACTGCCCCAGTGTCTGTGTCCATTGGTTTTGCTCATATGCATGCATACAAGTCCTTTGGTTGCTCTCTAGCCACCCCCACCCCTGCCATTTGTCTCTGCATCTATTTTTGTTCTTCAAATTATGTTGATCATTATATCCCACATATGAGTGAGAACGTGTGATAATTATCTTTTTCCTACTGGTTTAATTTGCTTAGCATAATGCTCTCCAGTTCCATCCATGCTGTTACAAATGGTAAAAGTTCTTTCTTTTTTACAGCAGTGTAGTATTCCATTGTGTAGATGTACCACGGTTTTTTAATCCACTCATCTGCTGATGGGCACTTAGGCTGTTTCTAAATCTTAGCTATTGTAAACTGTGCTGCTATGAACATAGGGATACATATATCCTTTCTGATTGGTGTTTCTGGTTTCTTGGGATATAGTCCTAGAAGTGGGATTACTGGGTCAAATGGAAGTTTCATTTTTAATTTTTTTAGGAAACTCCCTACTGTTCTCCACAGTGGCTGCACCAGTCTGCATTCCCACCAGCAGTGCACGAGGGTTCCTTTTTCTCCGCATCCTCTCCAGCACTTGTCGTTTGTTGATTTGTTGATGATAGCCATTCTGACAGGTGTGAGATGGTACCTCATTGTTGTTTTGATTTGCATCTCTCCAATGATTAGTGACTTTGAGCATGTTTTCATATGTCTCTTGGCCTCCTGTATGTCCTCTTTTGAAAAGTGTCTACTTAGGTCCTTTGCCCATTTTTTGATTGGATCGTTTATCTTCCTTTTGTTAAGTTGTATGAGTTCTTGTAAATGTTGGAGATTAAACCCTTATCTGAAATAGCATTGGCCAATATGTTCTCCCATGCAGTGGGCTTTCTTGTTGTTTTGTTGATGGTTTCTTTTGCTGTGCAGAAGCCTTTTATTTTGATGTAGTCCCATTTGTTTATTGCAACAATATTAAATGTGACTTTCTTTTGTATCAAATTTCAACAGTATCTCCAAAGACTGGACCGGCTGCTAAGATCATCTCAGACGTGGTGGACGGGTTTTCCTCCAGCACCCGCCATGCACGGCCCCTCGGTGGAGCAGGCTGTACAAGTTCCCTGGAGGTGAAGACGGGCACCAGGATGTATGTGGAGAGACTCTGGTGCTTCCATTGTGCTTACGGTCAAGGGAGGCATTTAGGGGGATGGACACACATCTCCAGGAGCTGGAAGGATGTGGGGTCTGGTGTCTGAGTCCTGCCATGAAATTCCGACAGCCCCAGGGGTGGCCAGCTGGGTGGTGGGGGAAGGGCTGGGCGGGGACCTGGGCTTGGAGGTGCGAAGGATCACCAGTTTCCTGCTGATCATCTGGACCAAGTTCATTGGCATCTGTCTCAATTTTCTGAAATGATGATACCGTCTTACTGGTTCCCTGTTTAGTCAAATAAAATCATTGACACACATACGTTTTGGATTTGTCTGAAAGTCATGATTTTAACACCTGGTGATGCTTTAGGTGAATGTGGGCTCTGAGATTCCTGGCCCCACATTTGTCACCTGGGGCTGGAACCCAAGACGCCACAGTAGCTGGTGTTCTCAAGGGAGGGTCTTTCAGCCCCCCCCCGCCACCCGCTCCATGTGATCACTCACCAATGGCTCGCACGAGGGAGGCTCAGTGTCCAAGATGCCCCCTCATTTGCGTTTGTCCCCCAACTTTCCCTGGACATACACATCGGTGCGCATTTGCTTAGCTGCTTATTCCTTTAACTGGATCTCCTCTCCCCAACTCCTCTCGGGGGTGAGGGGTGGGTCCTGACATGAGGACGAGGAGGAGGGGGTGGGCTCAGAAAACTGAAGCAGAGCTTCTCAGAAACTGCCTCAGGAAACAGGAAACATCCACCCAACAGCTTGTGTGCACCTTCGGTTGGCCCCATTGAAACACCAGCAATTAGCTTGTTTTGTTGAAGTCCAACAGCACAGGCTTGTAATTGGTAATGGGGTGTTTTTGTTCTAAGTAGCCAGTTATCTCAGTCACTCATGCTAAGAGCTCATTGAAAACACGCTCAGTTTTGTTGGAATGGCCTATAATTTGTGCATTAGTCTTCAAAGGAGAGACAGTCACGGGTTGGGAAATGTCTCCCTCTTTCATTCACCTGGTGAACCCTCTTCTTTTCTTTAAAGGCCAAGCACCCCACAGGAAGCAGGGTTAAGTGAACACTCCCAGCGCCTTGAGAAGACACCACAGCCCTTCTGCAGCCTGGCCAGTGCTCGGTGTGCTGCCAGTGCCGTCCGGCACAAGGCCGCTCTCCAGTTCTGCTCTGAGTGGCCCAGTTCCCATCTTCTTTTGGGTTAATTCTGCGTCTGTAGTCTTGTCAATGTTTAATTTTGTTGTTTGTTCATTGAATTATATTCATTGTAGAAAAAACAATAATACAGAAAAGTCTACAAAGAAACTAAAAATAGCTTAGAGCACTGCTACCTAGAGTCTAATTATGACATTTTCTTCTAGTCTCGATTTTATGAAAAATGAAATACATTCTCGAGTAGGTTGTAAGCTCCCTCTTTGTCTATCCTCGACTTCCCCTCACTAAAGCAGGCAGTGGCTTCCTGGCTGGGGGCGGGAGGCAGGGGCGGGGCAGCGGCTGAAGGATCTAGGAGTCCCTCCCTTTGCGTCTTATTTCCGTCTTATTTCCACGTCACTGCTCTTAGGAGGGACTAAGGAAAGGCCTCTTCAGGCTGGTGGGCTGTGGCCCTGCCCTGGAGAACTCAGAGGGCCCTGAACAGGCCCCTAAACCTGGCTGTGCAGACAGGTGTATGGCAAGCTTCCCAGGGTGGTGGGTGCTTCAGACTGTAACACGCTACAGGTCACCGGGGCCTGGCTGAACACCTGAGGGATGTGCGTGGTCCAAGGCTGCTGGCGTCCTGGCCTCAGGCGCCCCAGGCCCGACACACCTGCGCACCCTGGGGCCGGGATAACAGGCATTTTGGGAAAATCACTTGCACACGACAAAGACGCTGGGTGCTGGGCGAGACCCAGAACCTTGTCGAAACCTGGGGAGCAGGAGAAGGAAGGCTGGTCTGACCAAGGCTGGATTTCTTAACAACCTTGCCGGACTGGGGCTTAGCGGTAATTAAGGTCATTTGTGACAAAGAAGTATCTTCTTACATACACGAATCCCTCCTTACCTTCATTTCAGTTACCTGCAGCCAACCAACGTCCACAATATTAAATGGAAAATTCCAGAAATAAACAATTCATAAGTTTTAAGTTGTGGCTTCTCTGAGTAGCTGTGATGAAATCTCGTGATGTCCACGTGACTCGTCCTGTGTCCGGTGTCCACGCTGTAGTAGACGCTCCCGAGTCAGCCACACGGCTGCCACCTGGGTATTAGACCCGGTGTGGGGTTTGGAGGTGCTCAGGTTAGTCACCCTCGTTTTACTTGCTAACGACCCCAAAGTGCAGGAGCAGTGATGCTGCGACTCTGACGCCATAGAGAAGCCGGAAAGAGCTGCTGTCAGTGAAAAGAGGAAAGTTCTTGACTTAATGAGGAGAAACCTCGCAGGCTGAGGTTGCTAAGCTCTACGGCCAGAACGGGCCTCTAGCCCTGAGATTGTGATGGACAAAGGAATCAGCGCTGGTGTTGCTGTCGCACCTCAAATTGCAAATGCCTCTCCCCACGTGGGCACGTTATCATCTCACCAAGAAGCAGGGTGAGCACAGGACAGGAGAGAGAGAGAGAGAGAGAGAGAGAGAGAGAGAGAGAGAGAGACTGAGAGAGAACTGTTATAATTGCTCTATTTTCTTAGTTTTTGTTAGTCTCTGAGCCCAGTTTATATATTAAACTTTATCACAGGTAGGTAGGTAGGTGTGTATAGGAGAAAGCACAGTATTCATAGGGTCTACCCATGGTTTCAGGCATCCACTAGGGGTCTTGGAACATGTCCCCATGATAAGAGGGTGGGAGTGGGGGGCTACTGTACATGAATTTGTGGGCTGGCATTTTTCTCACTCTGTTTTCATGTACATTTACGTGCATTTGCAGCTGCTGCATTACATTTTATCCCGTTTTCTTTTTACTTGTGATGTCATGAACATTTTCCCAGCCCATGCAATATTCTTTGAAATAACAGCTTTGATCATTCCGTTCTGGGACAGCAGAGGTGTGACTCAGTGCCTGGCACACGGCTGCTGATTCACTCAAGTGTGGACGGAGCTGACAAATGATTTCTCTGCCCTGCCCACTGAGTTGCCTTCAGCTTTATCAACAATATGGGGCCGTCCTCCGTGGAAACCTTTGTCCGCACTGGGACTGTTTCCTTAAGTATCTGTAGAAGTAGATTTACCGAGTCAGTGAGAATACATTGGATAGTATTGAAAAACTCCCCTTTGGAAATATCACACCAGTTGGCATTTTGATCATCAGTGCCTGAGCATGCCCAGTAATCATGTTCTTGCCAATGCTGGGATCATCATTTAGAAAAAAAAATTCTTGCTAGGACTCAGTTATATCTTACTTTTGTTTTGATGAACATTTCTTTGATTACTAGTGATGTTGAGCACGGTTGTCTTGTTTTATTTTAGTACTAGAGGCTCGGTGCACAAAATTTGTGCAGGGGTGGGGGGATGTCCCTCAGCCCAGCCTGCACCTTCTCCAATCCGGGACCTCTCGCAATCCAGGACCACTGACTCCTAACCACTCACCTGCCTGCCTGCCTAATGCCCCCAACAGCCCTCCCCTCAGGCCAGTTCACCCCCAACTGCCCTCCCCTGCTGGCCTGATTGCCCCTAACCCCCTGCTAGCCTGATCTCACCCCTAACTGCTCTCCCCTGCCGGCCTGATTGCCCCCAACTGCCTCTGCCTTGGCCCCCACCACTATGGCTTTGTCCAGAAGGAAGTCGGATGTCCGGAAGATGGCCGGTAGACCTGGTCTAATTAGCATATTACCCTTTTATTAGTATAGATGCCCACTGACCTTTGTATCTCTTCTTTAGTGAATAAGGCTGTTTGGGTATCATATCTGTTTTGCTCTTTCAAGTTGAGAGGTGGATTTGGTTCATCTTTCAGTTTCTCATATGATACCCTTGTTCATTGCTATGGTTTGTTCATTGCTATGGTTAAAACACACACACACACACACACACAGAATATAGACATAAACTTAATTTAGTATAAAGCATGTTATTATTGAAACCTAATCATAGGATTAATCACCGAAATACTTGAATGACAGTCCTTGAAGTATTATAAACTCAGCTCACTAAAATAACATATTGGGGAAGGTGAGTAATTTTTCTCTGTGAGGTGGCGCCATCCAGTGGATTTTTAAGATAGTGCAGAAACAAAACTCTCTGCGGTTGGGATGGAATTGGAGCTCCTTTAACTTGGCCATGTCTGGTCCAGCTACCTTCAGTTTCTACCTGGTTACTGATATGGCCGCCCATTGCACTCTATATCGTTTACATTCACCCTTTACACTACAGTCAGAGTTGTTGCTCTAAAGTTGGAGATCTGGGTCAGTTCGCTGTTTAAATCCGTTCAATAGCTTGTCATTGCTCTTATGACAGAGCTTAGTCCTGCTTACAAAGCCTTCCATGACCGAGGTGAGGGTTTGGCAAACCTTTTCTGTAAAGGGCCAGACAGTAAGTATTCTGGGTTTTCGGGGCACACGGTCTTTGCTGTGGCTTCTCAGCACTGCCTCAGGCTCCTGGCTGCCTCTGCACCACCGGCTGGCCCTCCTCAACCTTCCTAACCTGCGCTGTCTGGCTGCTCTGAAGTTCATGGTGCTTCCGAGTCAGGTGTTAATAGATCTGATGTCCTCATTCAATTACAAGCCAGAGAAGGTGCAGTGAGCTGGTTTCAGGCAAAAAAGAAAAAAAAAGCAGTCTTTGGAGGCTTATCTAGGTTACAAATAAACTAGAGTTCCTCAAACGGCAAGCTTTGCCCACTGTTCCTCTGCGTGTCCTTGTGCAGAGCCACTAACAATGTGGGACCCAGGCCACGAATACACATGGAAGCCGCCTACTGGGCGTCTCAATATGGAAAGTGCAGAAAGCAATGTAAGAACCATTGAGAGAGGCTCACCCTGCCACCTTGGCATCCAGGGTCTCCCCGCAACATGTACACACCAACAGCGGATAGCTCAGTTTTGAAAATGAAGTGTATTTTAATAAACACTGCCTTTTAACTATTCAAAGTGTGTATATACATTTTTTGGGGGATACCCTATATATACCTTCTTAGCAACAACTGTAAACAAATATGAAACTAAGGTTCAATAGTGAAAACTCAAATTCAGGTTTTCATATGACCGGGTTGACAAATTGATCAAAGCTGACGAGTTTTATTGTTATTGCGCTTGATTGGATGCTCTCTCCGTGGGCTGGCAGTGTCTGAGAGCTGAGTGAGAAAGTAAAGGGACATGTAACTCATAAGTGATGCTTATTATACAAAATTTATGTTTTTACCCTTTTTTTCAGTCAAATTACTAGTGATGTTGTTGAAATTAAGATATTCACAGAACTTCTCTTTTACCGACAGTGAGGACCTGCTGTGCTATTCCAAGTGTGACTGCAGGCCCCAGTGGGAGAGGCATATCTCTAAGCCGTTTCCAGGGGCTGCTCATACAAGATAAACAGAATAAATGCTCACTCTCCATTCCTGTGCTGGGGCCACACCTACAGGGAACACACAGTGCAGACTGGCCACAGTCACACTGAGAATCACGGAAAGAAGTTTTAAAATGTACTTGTAAACCAAGTGTAGCAGAGTGGAATCCTATGTAATAAAAGCCTAATGTGCAAATCGACCAAACAGCAGAATGACCGGTTGCTATGATGTGCACTGATCACCAGAGGGCGACTGGTGGCAGCCCCGCCAGTCGCCCCACAGATCGGCCCTGATTGCAGGCCAGGCCTAGGGACCCTACCTGTGCAGGATTTCATGCACCGGGCCTCTAGTATGTTAATATTAGGGGCAGAAACAGACTATTGAGGACCAGCTACAATTATAAGAAATATTATTCATGATCTGTTAACCATGATTAATCTGTTCTGATTAGAAAACACATTCTCACCTGGCTGGGAGTTGCACGCCCTGGGACATGGGAGCTCACATCGAAATGCAGCCCATCCTCCTGTCCTGAGAACTGCCTGTCATGCTGGAAAGATTTACAACCTCATGGCTGAGACAGCCTAGTCCTGGAGGCACCTGCTCTTTACAACCCCAGCTTCTATTACCTGTAATCTGGTTCCTGGGCACCTGGAGGCGCTTCCCCTCTGTGCCATGCCCTTCCTCCCCCGCAGCCCACATGACTTGTAACCTGTAATGATTATTCTGTGCTTACTTTCCTATACCTTCAATTCCTACTCCCCCAAGTAATAATCTTTGTCCTTCTACCCAATATAAGCAGCTGGCTTATGGTGGGGAGCAGAGCAGATGTTTGTGGGTGACCTGCTGCTCTCCCATGCTGCCGGCATTATTGGAATAAACCCTCATGTATGATTTAACCCTGTCTTTGTTTAATTGGCTCAAGTAGTAACAGGCAGCCCGGACCCCTTGGTTGTCTGGTCACATTTTCATAAAACTATAAGTGAAAATAATCAAAACTTAGGAATTTCACATATATTCTAAATGTTCTTTTCCTTCCTAAATATTAAACATTTCTACTCAAAGTAAAAGCAAAATACAATTGTGATTGGTAATCATGCTAGTTTTGCACAGCCTGTGGCTGAGGGGAGCCACATGCCTGGGCTCTGCGTGTGCTCGCTGTCTCCGAGCACCGTCTCTGAGCCTCTGGGGTGCGGGGTCCCGTCTCTCCTCCCCAGGCCCCTTGCTTCCTCCCATTCACTCAGCTGGCTCTGATGTCCTCAGCTTTCCAATCCCCGCTAGTCTGTCCACGCGTGGCCTTTGTCATGAGCTAACGACCTGACTCGCTCCTCTCTGGCCTCGATCTCCTGCTTTTTAAGGCCCAGAGAGGAAGGGCTGCTGGGCTCCTGAGGCACCTGGGCTGGTCCTCACCCTCTTCTCCTTTCGCACTCACTCTCTCCCCTACTCAAGGGCTTCTGTTTCCCCCTGGAAGGTTCTGGAAGGCTCTCCCCCACCGTGACATATCATGTTCTCTGTGACAAAAAATTCACTACAAATATCCACTCAATTCAGGATACATCCATGATTTTTTCTATGTGCTAGACCCACACTACGTGCCGACTAAGACATTGTCCGCTCAGGAGGGGTTCTGGTGGCCAGCCAGGGCCCCACTGTGTGAGGGGAGCATTTAGAAACACCTCTGGCCAAAACCGGTTTGGCTCAGTGGATAGAGCGTTGGCCTGCGGACTGAAAGGGTCCCGGGTTCGATTCTGGTCAAGGGCATATACCTGGGTTGTGGGCACATCCCCAGTGGGAGATGTGCGGGAGGCAGCTGATCGATGTTTCTCTCCCATCGATGTTTCTGACTATCTCTCTCCCTTCCTCTCTGTAAAAAATCAATAAAAAAATATATTTAAAAAAAAAAGAAACACCTCTGTGTGTTTAGTAACAAAGCCTGACTTTAAAATTTGTGAGCGGGGTAAATGCAAAAGCTTGTTTGTTCTCTGGATGGGGAGCCCTAAGACAACTTATTTAAAGAAACAAAAAGTTTGATTGGTTCAATATTTTTAAAATGTCACACCAATCACCACATGCTCACAGCTCTTATTTTGTAATCAACTGTTTTTAATAAAGAACATGTCATATCCCCAATGCCAGCAAGTTACAAGTGACATCACATGGCACATGATGTGGGCAGGCATTTCTCATGATCATTTCTCCTTTTTGTTTCCTACAAAATGCTCCGCTCTTCATGCGGATGCAGCTCTGCTTCTTCATTAAAGAAGAACTTTGCCAGAGGGAGGACCCAGCCACATCCCTGGGGTGCACTGCCTGCCTCCGGGGCAGCTTGTGTCTTGGAGACCAAGCAGGTTGGCCTGCAGGGGAAAAAAGGTGCCTGCTTTTGTTGATCTTTTAGCAAAGGGAACGTGCCACCTTGGGGAAGTCACATAACCTCTGAGCCTGACTCTCCTCATCTGTGAAACGGGAAATCACTAGGCTAGTGGATACTCTGAATTACACAAATGACGTATGTGAATGTTAATGTAAGTGTGTTACCTCATAGTCAACATTCTAGGTCTCCCCAACACGCGGGTCTAATGGGGTCATGATGGCAATACAAACTTTGTCCTGTCCTGGGTACAGGGTCCCCAGACATTTGTAAAGCACCTGTGTCCACAAGTCCATTTCCAACGAGTCTAGCTCCTTCATAAAGACCATCCCCAGCATTTCCGTACAGCCTGCTGTGTGCATAACCCCTCCCATCCTCACAACAACCCAGGAGGTTGCAGAAGAGGGCACTGCACACACAGGAGCTACACTGTCCGTGGACACATGGCTGGCTGTGTCAGAGGTGGGATTTGAACCCAGGGCTCAGAGATCCTGGAGGAGGACCTCCAGGCACTAGTCCCTATGGCTGGCACCCTCCCTTGCCAGGTATCTCTGCTGCTCCAAACAAACTTCTTCAGAGCCAATGATCAGAGGTTCTGGGACTTTCTGTGGGAGAGCCAGCCCTTGAACCCAAGTCCTCTGACTCCTCCTCCAGTGCTCGCTCAATCACCAGCATCATCTTGACCAGGAACATTGGAATTTGGTGTCCAAAAAGGCCATTGGGTGGCCCAACTCATCCGACAGCTGTCAACCCTCTGCCAATCACTCAATTCCTCTCTCCTTTGTGCTGTGCGGACCAGATTGGAAGCTTACCTCCCGTTTATGGAACATTCTGTTGAAGCATCGATTTGTTTTACTGAGAGCAGCTCCAAGTATTTGCCCGAGTTTTCTGTTGAGCTTGAGGTTTCCTCTTAAATGTGGAAATATTCACAGTGGATTTTCTTCTGAATGAAGTTTTCACCAGATTTCTTTGGAGAATAATTTCATGACCGGACAAAAGACAAATTTTCCACCTTCAGGGTTTCTTCCACTCTACAAAAATCACCTTTTTTCCCTGGGAGCTGAGCTGCCATCACAATGAGATAGAATTTGGTGCCCCCTTCTGGTCCTGTCAGTTCTTTGCATCCCCACGAACTGTGAGGAACCTGCTTTTTCATTATTAATGAGCCTGGGGTGCCCATGCATTTGGGCAGTTAGTGGAGACAGTTGGCTGCACACTTGGCCAGACCCTGGTTCAAGGGTGTTTAAATTATGCAGCTCTGCTTCTTCCTGAAGAAGGATGTTGCCAAGAGGGAAGACACAACCATTCCCTGCCGTGCACTTCCTGCCTCAAGAGGCGGCTTGTAGTCTTGTAGACCAAGTAGGTTGGCCTCTAAAGCAGCGGTTCTCAACCTGTGGGTCGCGACCCCTTTGGTGGTTGAATGACCCTTTCACAGGGGTCGCCTAAGACCATCCTGCATATCAGATATTTACACTACGATTCATAACAGTAGCAACATTACAGTTATGAAGTAGCAACAAAAATAATTTTATGGTTGGGTCATAACATGAGGAACTGTATTTAAAGGGCCAGAAGGTTGAGAACCACTGCAAAGGCTTCCTGAAACAAAACAAAACAAACAAACAAACAAACAAACAAACAACAAGGACCCTGCTTTTGTTGATCTTTATGAGCAGAAGGGAATGAGTCTGTGTGTCACAGAAGGATGATGGGAGATAATATACATTTTTTTTCACATTCTAATGGCTTCTTGGCCATACTCCTCATAAAGTGTGAAAGCTGAGAGCCGTGGCTGGGGACTTCATTACCGATCTAAGATAGTTTCAGAAAACATTATAAAGAACTTGCCTCGCCACAGATCATGAGATTAATTGATAGGTGGGAGAAAGGCGATTTGTACCATGGAAATTGCGCTGTAAAAAGTAACCTTCATGTATTTGCAGACTGTGAGAGGGTTTGGAAGACAGGCATCAATTCTGTTGCAGGCAGGTGTGCCTCAGGGAGTCACAGTGCTGTGAGGCGACAAGAAAGGGACAGAGATTCAAGCCCAGACCCTCTCCCATCTCCTTTAATCTCAATGATCTGTCTTGCCCTATCTGGAGGATTTCATCAATTCTTCAATCCATATTATAGATATAAATATAATGGCAAATATAAGTAGAAACATAATTAGAAAGTAAGAAAAAAATGTTAAATGGTGGTGGGATATTAGGGGCTTACCTTGAAAAGAGGATGAAACAGGGATGGTTGCATGTGCAGGTATGCAGGAGTGCAGGTGTGCAGGCATGCAGGTGTGCAGGTGTGCAGGTATGCAGGTGTGCAGGTGTGCAGGCATACAGATGTACAGGTGTGCAGGAGTGCAGGTGTACAGGAGTGCAGGCATGCAGGTGTGTAGGTGTGCAGGTGTACAGGTGTGCAGGTGTGCAGGAGTGCAGGTATTCATGTGTATGGGTGTGCAAGTGTACAGGCATGCAGGAGTGCAGGTGTGCAGGTGTGCAGGAGTGCAGCCTGTGACCTCCCAGCTCTAGGGGGTGCCCTACCTCACGAACATCTCACATTTGCACATTCCTGAGAACAATTGTTCTGGCAAGTGGCAATAAAATATGGATGGGGAAGGGGCACCTTTCTCTCATTTGCATTAGAGTTCAGTGTGGGCTGTTGCCGCCTCCCTCAGAACTGTAACCACGGAGGCAGAGTGTCCCAAAGGCAGGCCATGGTGGCTCACGTGCGCTTGTCTGTTTAAATCGCAGTGTAGGGGCCTGCACTGTGGTAAGACATGAAGCTTTGAATGGTTTGTCAAAATGGAAAATCAGTTACATTTGCATAAAAAATCTGGATTTCTGGTTCCTCTCAGAAAAGAGACTGTGGGGAGCCCGATTCCCTGCATGTCAATGGCCGGCTCTCACTGGTGTTAGAGGGTCTCTAGGTCGGACCGACTTGCCCGTTGGCCGTGACCCCACCACCCTCCACAGTACTCTTGACCATGAGGGCCTGTGTCAGCCCTTTATTTTTCTCGTGGAAGAGGAAAGTGTTATTGTTCCGGTATCTACATCTCTGGAAAATGTCTGAAAAGCAAAAATGGAAGAAGAGGGTAGTTTTTCAGTGAAAACAATTGGTAGGGAGCATTTTTTTATTGGAGGGGAGAACATTCCTGTGTGTCTAATATACAGAATGCGTCTATGTCGAGTGGATAAAGCACCTGAGTGTGACCTCAGCAGTGAAAAGACCCGTGGAAACGTAGTTCCAGGGCCTCTGGGTAAAAACCGGAGAAAAGGGGACAGAACAGCTCCGTGAGAAAGTGTCCCCCTTCGGAAGCCACACACTATCCCGGGGAGTCTGGAGGGTGGGACCCTCACTGCCAGGCGCCAGGAGGGGCACAGTCCCCAGCACCTCTCCAGGCGCCATTCGGATGGGTCCCTGCCTGCCCGGGTGACCGTGGGCACATCTGCAGCGCTGCTCTCCCTGAGCCTGGTGCAGGGCCGGGCACCTCACAGGCGTGTCTTAAAAACCATTGAATGTGACACCTGCCTTGGGACTAGAAGCAAGAAAGGGGCTGCTGATGGCGGCTGGGTCAGAGGGAGAAGAGAATTGCCGTCCTTAGTGGGGAACCATGGGAGTCAGTTGTGTGGAAGTCATGCAGAAAGGGGGCGGATTGGAAGATGATGGGGTATCCCTGGAATAGAAGGGAATCCTGGGGCCTTTTCTTTGGAGAGGATGGGGCACCAGGCAGCTCTAGGCATCCAGAGAGCAGGTGCCAATCTCCAGGACACCAGCCTGTCAGGATCCATGGGCTCTGTTTGTGTCCCTCAGTCACTTGACTTGAGTGGGAGAAACAGAGGCTGATTGGCCTCGTGTGTGTCACTCAGCAGAGGTGGGTGTGGCAGGTTGATTGACAGTCTCAGCCAAGGTGCCCAATTCTGAGCGAGGCGGACCTTCCCACTGCTCCGCCCCGCCCATTCCTTCTTGGTTAGGTCTCCATCCTCCTTGGGGAAGCATCGCAAGCTTTTGGGATTTGGTTCAAGATTAAAAATACCCGCAGCTACTTTTAATCGCTTAGCCTCCGAGCTAGGTACGGTGCTGAGCAGTTTACTGCGTTGTTGCTTTGACCCCCAGGTCTCTGACATGACAACCTTGTTTTACTTACTTTCAGCAGCTACTGAAAGCCAGAGTCTGGCAGCCAGTCAGTAACTGGTAGAGCTCAAGTCAAACCAGATTGGTCCCAGCCCAGGCCCTATTCACCCCACAGCTCTTTCCTGCACATGAGCTGACAGAGGGAAGGCTCTGGACTCCGAATAAACTTCAGGCGTTTCTTAGGCTCTGGGTTATAGGACTTTCAGGTACAGCGTGTCTAGTACATTCCAGAATTATGGGGCTCCTAGTACTCCACGGCTCAGCTTGGCTGCCAGATGAAGTTCTTTCCTCAAATGCCAAGATCTCCTGGTCATTCAGATGACGTAGAGAATCTTCATAAATTTACTCCGTGTAAGGGAGTGTACCCATCCAGCTGTACTTTTTGGTGAGGAAATGTCCTTTCTTGTGTGAAAAGATGATGCTAGTAAATACTGTTTTATTTTTTACGTAGTTCAACAAGAAATGTGTGCCATTTCCAACTGTCCTTGTGCCATTTTTGGGGGGTGGGAGGCGAGATTTGGAAATGTTACCAGTGCATGAAATAGGGTTCTGAGCCGCTACCCTGGACAGCCTGCTCTGGTAAAGGCTGAGTTACCATGTGCCTCTGTAAGACGGCAAAACCTGAGGATCTGGTGAGGAGTGAAAGGAAATATAAAGAGATTTAGAGATAAGAGCACAAAAAGGTAGAAAATATTTGTCATTTTACTGCTTCCTAGTACTTCCTAGTACCAAATATCCGGCCTTTTTCATCTTAGCCAGCCGGGCTGGTGGGGATATAGTGTAGAATCTATTATTAAGATTAGTTATTTATCCACTCTGTTGAAAGACATTTAGTTTGATTCCAGTTGTTTGCTATGATAAGCAATGTTACAATGGACATTCTCATACAAGTCATCTTGTTTTTTTTTTCTGTCTACTGTTAGTTTTTATTTTAATAGATTTCGGACCCAGAAAATAGAAAGAATAGTACTATAATGAATACTTTTATTCACATCTCCTATGTTTATTAGTAATTATTAATATTTTGCCATACTTGTTTAATCTATTTTTTTGGAAAATTTGAAGAGAATTAGACATCGTAGACTTTTACCCCTAAATATCTCGTATGCATCTCTGAAAAGTGAAGATGTTATCCTATGTGACTGAAATTCCCTGTCACACCTAACGACCTTAATAACAGCTCCTGACTTCCATCTCATATCTGTTCACATTCAATTTTTCCTAATAGTCTCCCCAATGGTTTTCTAATCAGAATCCAATCAAAGACTTCACACTATACATTACCTTTGGTTGTTTTATTATGTCCTTAAAGCCCCTTTTAATCTGGGACAGTAACATGCCCCACCCACTTTATCCCCCCCCAATGGCATTGTCTTGATGATATAAGACCGCCCTATAGAATGTCTTATCTTTTGGATTGCTTCCTAATGACGATGCTTATCTTCTTCCTGGATCACCTATATTTTCTGTAAACTGGAAGTTATGTCTAAAAGCTTGAATAGATTCAGGAGAAACTTTTGGGCAAGAATATCTGGTGGGTATACCAAATGTGTACACAACAGAAAGCGTCACATCTGGCGGTCCCACGTTAGAGAGGCTAATATTGATTACTGGGTTAAGAGTGGGCCAGTCACGTCTCTGCATCACCGACTTACACCTTTCCCTGTGCAAATAGAAACGAACCTGTGGGCTTATATGTTGACACCACCCAGATGTCCAGTTCCTCATCATTTTCCCTAATTGTTGGCCCTCGTCTCCATCAATTATTTCATTTGGGGTGGCCAATGTTGATTGACAAATTCTACCTATTTTCTATATTGGTTAGCTGACATCCTTCTGTAAAGAAAATATCTTTTATTTCCTGAGGTTTTGGGTTATCCCAAATTACAGTTTCTGCTAAAATGTAGGATAAACACTTAATTCTTTACCATTAATTACCAATTTTTGGAGTATGGAGATGGTATTATAGTTATTTCCAATGATGGCAGATGAGTTCAAGTTTTGTTTTGTTGACATCCTTTTTGTGTATCAATAAGGATATTTATAGATTCAATGCATCTCAACTTTGGCCATTGGACACCCGTTCAAGTTGGCTCATACATCTTTTGGACACAAACCTATTACTCATTGTCTCTTTCCTTACTTTCTGGCACAACAGTATGTGCTAGCCTGCTTATGTGCAAAAATGGAAATGATTGGATCACTTCTGAAAGTCAGAATTATTGCATTATGTGCAGTTAATATTTTTAAAAATAACATCAAATTGCTCCTCCCCCCCCACAGAACCAATTACTTGTTCCACCTGCATCATGAGAGTAACATGTCTTTCTTCACTTTTGTCAGCTCTTGAGATTATCGAACTTTATTAATTTTTCCAATCAAGTGGGTGGAAATGGTATTTAATTGGTGTTTTAATTTCCCTTTCTCCGATTACTAGTAATGTTGAGCATGTCTTAACATATTTATTTACCACTTGACACTTATTCTTTCATTTGTTTCCTCATATCCTTTTACCATTTTTAAATGGGGGAAGTTCATCTGTGTGTGTGTGTGTGTGTGTGTGTGTGTGTGTGTGTGTGTGTGTTTAGACTTACCAAGTCAATTGAAGTACCTAAACCCACACACAGGATTTTTATTCCTAGCAGTTACCTAAGATAGCTTGTTCCCCATGGCTCCCACTGGGTGGCACTGCTCACCTATTTAAAGACTAGAGAATCACCCTGGGTAACAGAAGGAAGTCTGAGGTTACAATTTATAGGTAGCCACCTGGCCTTCCTTCTATGTGCGTGGGCCTAAGGTGCTCAAGAGACAACCCCGTTCTACAGGCAATTCAGTCACTTGTGCATGAATTTTTTAAAATAAAACTTATATCAAAATAAGGTCAAATGGCAGTGTCTCCTCTCCTGGCCCTTTTAAGTCTTCTAGAAAATAAACGTGCCTTTCATTTAAAAGAAGGCAGGCTGAGGAATGAAAGCCAGTCATGTTTAAAGACCTCTGAATAGACCTGCATGGAGATTAAGACTCTTGCCTTCAGGAGGATGAAATATTTCCTCTTGATAAGAAACTGGTTGATGGTCAAATATGCATTTGGTTTTTGGTAAGAGTGAGGGCACGGTGTCTGATCTGATTTTTCTCTCTTCTATACGCTGTTTTCAACCTGTAGGTGCTTTGTTGCTTCTCTGATATTAATTGGAGAAAAGGTCACTAAGTGAATTATATGGATTAAAACCTAATCCTTTATAGAAGTTGGTATCTATTTTAGCATATAGCTTAGCTTTTCACATGCTGAACACACCCATGCCAGGAGCATCAATCAGGAAACAGAATGTGATCAGCCCCCTGGACATCCTCACATGCCTGGTCCCACCCCAAGTACCCACTATCTCGACTTCTCTTCCCAACGTTTAGTTCAGCCTGTCTTTGTTCATTGTATTAATGGGTTCATGCAGTATGACCTCTTTGGAGACTGGCTTCTTTCTCTCAATATTATGTTTGTGAAATCTCTCTCTCTCTCTCTCTCTCTCTCTCTCTCTCCATATATATATATATATATATATATATATATATATATATATAATCTATATAATCTATATAATCTATATACTCTATATACTCTATATAATCCATATCTATATATAATCTATATCTATATCTTATCTATATCTATATCTCATCTATATCTAGTTATACACTGAGTGGCCAGATTATTATGACCACCTGATGTTTGTAGGCAAATTAGCCTTACGTACACTGCATTGTATGGAATATGGAAGCTGAAGTCCTGTTCGAACACCTTTGCTGTCTGCAGTTACCAAGATAAAACGTCTCCAATTCTCACAGGAACACAAGGATTGGACAGTCGAGCATTGGAAAAAAATCATGTGGTCTGATGAATCACGTTTCCAGTTGCATCATGCAGATGATAGAGTGAGAATTTGGCGGAAACAGCATGAAAGCATGCACCCCACATGCATGAGTACATCCCTTCAGGCTGGTGGGGGCAGTGTTATGGTTTGGGGCATGTTTTCCTGGCATGATTTGGGCCCTTTAATTCTTGTGGAACAACGTCTGAATAGCACAACATACCTAAGTATCATTGCTGATCAAGTTCATCCTATCATGTTGATGGCGTATCCCAATGGAGATGGCTTCTTCCAATAAAACAATGTGCCATGCCACGGTGCTCATATTGTGCAGGAGTGGTTTCAAGAACATGAGGAAGAATTTACCTTGCTTAGGTGGCCCCCACAATCACCAGATCTCAATCCAATTGAGCATTTGTGGGATGAAGTTAAAAGAGCCATCAGGCAGCTGGTTCCACACCATCAAATCTCACAGAACTGGACAGTGCTATTCATCAGGCATGGTGTCAGATTCCTCAAATCACCTTTCAACATCTCGTGGAGTCAATGTCAAGAAGAATCGCCGCAGTATTGAAGGCAAAAGGTGGCCCAACAAAGTACTGATGGGGTGGTCATAATGATCTGGCCACTCAGTGTGTATATATATCCCATGTTCAAAGGCTGTTAAATCGCATTGTTTACCCACATCTTCAGAAAAAAATCACTTCTACTATCGTGATAAACAACCTGCTTCCCTATTTATAATGGTCTGGACCTCTAGCAACTTCAGCACGAAATTATAGCTAATTTGCCTACAAACGTCAGGTGGTCATAATAATCTGGCCACTCAGTGTGCATCTATTTATATATGTTGCAGCAAAGCAAGCAATAATTTATTGGCTGCAGCAAAAACACACTTAGGACTGTGAAACACTGAAGGGCTTCTAAGAAGCACCAGGAGAGCCTGGGCTGGGCTGCTTTGGCTCATTGGGAAGTCAGAGAAAAGGGGTCTTGGAGACAGGTTCAGGGGTTAGCCTGGGATGAGCTGCCGCTGCCCACTGCTCCCCTGGTTGCAAGTTTTCTGGAGTCCCTTAGAGTTTAAGACATATGTGCCTGTTGGGGAAGGGGAGGAGGAGGGGCATGGCATGGGTGTTGGGGGAGAGCATGCCTGACCCATATTTTTGAGTATAATTGTAATACCTTTCAGTTGCAGTATAGTAGTCCATCGTGTGATATGCAATGATGTATTCGATTACTGCTGGGCGTCTGGGAAGTTTTTAGTTTTTGGCTGTCATGACCAGTACTGTAATGAACATTCGAGGTCATGTCCTTTGGGGAACATATGTGGAATTCCTGGGGCCAGTAGAGTGGGAGTACAGTGTGGGGTCTATTCATTTAGGTCTGTTATTTAGTATGGGATGTTGAGGGTTAAATTCTCTGCCTTCCTGAGAAATCAAAGAAATGTAGTATTTGTAAAAGAAAGCAGAGGTGGGGAAAGGAATCACGAGGGCTTCAAGCATTTCTTAGCTCATGGACTTCTATTCAGGAAAAATTGAATTTTACGCTAACGGAAGACATTTTTAAAAGAGCCCTCTCCTGACATAGGAAAAGCTGTATTAATCTTGGCTGTAGCTACTCCATCTTTATGAACTACAGAGCTGAAATTCCTTCAAAACACTGAATTGTGTGACGTCTAATAATAATGCAATAAGATTCTATGTAAAAAGTGAAAACAAAGGAAAAACCAAAAAAACAAAAAACAAAACAAGAGCCCTCTCGCCTCGATAGAGCCACATTAGTGTAAAACTGGAAAATAAACAGTGTACTTTTCTTCCTTCTTCATTTTCAAAATGATGGTTGCCATTTGTTCTGATTATGAAAAAGATCCATGACTATTATAAAATTTGAAATAATATAGAGCAATAGAACCTTGAGAAAATGTATCCTGAGATATCAATGGGGATGTAACCCAATTGATGACTGACTTGCTTTTCTTCTACTCAGGTGTCAAGTGTGGATGTCAACTGAGGTTGAGCCTGAGTTTAACTCTTTTCGGGAGGAAGGAAACGTGGAGGGGTGGGCAAGGCCAGCCTGTGCAAAAGGCAGGTGACTGCCTCAAGCTGGGAACAGCCTGGTGTCACGGGAAGTGCCTGGCTCTGTTTTCCTGGATCAGGCTGGTGAAGTGTGTGCCGGGCTTCCAACAGCGGGATTCCTAGCTTCTGGCAGAGCAAGTGGGACCCAAAGCTCAGAATCTTCCTCCAGTTATTTCAACCAGAGAAGGCATCGCCCACCAGGTGGCGCCCAGTGTCAGCGGCTCTGATGGCTTTGGCACTTGGACCTGGCTGTGGAACTCTGGGGGGTGGGGGGTGTGGTGTGGGGGGCTTGGCACTGCAGTGCCCCCTTTGGTTTCTTACCACCAGCTTCCTTCTCTCTCTCCTGGGGTACCTGTGGGCAGCCAGACTGAAACCCCAGGGCTGACCACAGTGCTGTGCCCGTGGGGTCTAGGAGTTAAAATGTGACCCAAATAAATGCAGGGTGTCTCTGTGGCTCACTTGAAATGCAGATTGAATTCCAGACGTGTATTCCAGACCAAGTGAAGAATAGACTTTAGTGCGTAAGTGCATTTGTAAGAGAAAACGAAGGTGTTAGTTTATAGCTCACAAGAAGACCTCTACCAACTTCTTCCCTCCACTCCCTGTTCTCATTCCTCATGCTCCCGCGGAGCCTCTCAAAGGCCATAGCTAGACACGCTCTCCAGGACCGGCCAGGCGTGGTTTCTCTCTCTCTCTCTCTCTCTCTCTCTCTCTCTCGTTCTGCTCTGCTCTTCCTCTCAGATGGGTCCTTTTCCATCTCTCTCTCTCTCTCTCGTTCTGCTCTGCTCTTCCTCTCAGATGGGTCCTTTTCCATATAATTGGAGAGCTGTCAGTAAAGAATGGCATTTGTATTAGTTGCATTTTGGTGCTAAGCCATGCTGCCTCAATTTGACACTGTTCTGAGACTGAACCGTATGTGCCCCAAGATTTATAAGGTTTCCATGAAAAACTCTTACAGATCCTTCTGAGGGTCTCCGTGATGAATTATCATTGTTCTCGACACCCCCAATGCTGCTCAGTTCCCTTGCGGAGGGGAGGGGGTGTCCCTGGCATTGTCTCTTAAGGTAAAGGGAGGGGAAAAAAGGAGCAGTAAGCAAGGAATAAGAATCGAATGAGAAGATAATCTGATGGGGTTTCTAATTTGTCATCTCACCAAAATGTATGCTTTTATGAAGGTACTAGAGGCCCAATGCACGACATTTGTGCACTGGGGCGGGAGAGGGTCATTCAGCCCAGCCTGTGCCCTTTTGCAGTCCAGGACCCCTTGGGGGATGTCCACCTGCCTGTGTAGGCTGTACATCCCCAGAGGGGTCATTAGCACTGCGGTGGAGGTGGGAGAGGCTCCCGCCACCACTGTTGTGCTCACCAGCTGTGAGTCCAGCTTCTGGCTCAGTGGTGCTCACCCTGTGGGAGCACACTGACCCCTGCATTGAGCATCTGCCCCCTGGTGGTCAGTGTGCATCATAGCAACTGGTCGTTCTGCCTTTCAGTCAATTTGCATATTAGCCTTTTATTATACAGGATGTGCAATGCTGGGGTCCTCTGACTCTGTGAGGCAGTCCCGGCAATTTGGGTCCAGAGGCCTGGATGTCAGCGGTTCAAGCAGGCCTCATTGGGTGTTACTGTCAACCTGTGTGCTAGTCTCTGCCTCAGAGCCCATGGAGAAGTATATGAGAACAGGGACAGCCTTTCCTTCTATCCCCTTAACAGCAGTGAGCTTTCTATACCCCAGTCAAGTAAGCGACACTAATGGAAGAGGATGAGGAGACCCCAGTGAGCCAGAAACTCCTGCTGCAGCCAAGTCCTTCCACTTGGGCAACCAGAGAAGGGCTCAGATAAAAGGTGGCTACTGAGTGGAGCACACAAATTATGGATGAGTGGGGCTTGGGGGTAGGGGATGACTTTGGGGTATGCGCACAGGTATGGGTGAGCATATCACTTCAACAGAGATGAAAGCTGCCGGTTCAAATGGAAACAGATTGAACCTGACCTTGAATGGCAAGGTAATGATTTTGGAGTTGGTCCTGAGGGCAGTGGGGACCACTGCTGCTTTCCAAATAGAGAAGAAGCAAAATACAAGCAATTCTTTGGCAAGGTAAATGAATTCCTCAATTGCATTTCAACAGATAAGAGGTCGGAGAGCGCACAGGAGTTGGGAGCACAGACTGCATTCAGATTGCCTGGATTCCAGTCCCGGCCTCTGCTGCTCACTGTAGGCACAGCATGGCTCAGTTTTCTCATCTGCAGAATGGGGACACTTTTAGCACATACCTCACAGGGCTCCTGTGCTGATCAAATCAATTGATTATAGAATGGGGGCGTTATACAATGCTTTGCACAGTGCCTGGCACATGCTATGTTCCTGATAAGTCTTAGCTGCCATTTTTGTTATGTTGAATGGACAGCAGGAAGAGAGAGCCTGCCTCTCTCCCTCTCTTTCTTTTTTTCTTTCTTACTCTACAGTTCTTCCTGCCTTGGGGGAACATTTGTTTTCTTCCTTCACTATCGGTCTGCTTTTTCAGGACTTCATTTTCTCATCCTTAGGCCATGGAGTTTGCTTTCCAGAGTCTCAGCTAAAAGCAACCAAGGAGTGGGAATTGCTGAGATGTTTCAGTTCTGCTGCATGATGTCCTTGGATGTTAACCTTCATCTTCCCAAACCTGTTTCTCCCTCCTTAACATGCAGGCAGCTAATAGCATGCACTTCTCATGGTTGTTCTGAGGATAAAAAATGTGTAGATGTGAAGAGCCTAATGTAGTGTCTGCAACCAAGCACAGTAAAGTGTTAGCTATTGTCTGTCTGTTCCTCTTCAGAACCGTGGCCAAGGCCGTCGATTGTGTCTAGATTACAGTGATGGCGAACCTATGACACGCATGTCAGAGGTGACACGCGAACTCATTTTTTTGGTTGATTTTTCTTTGTTAAATGGCACTTAAATATATAAAATAAATATCAAAAATATGTCTTTGTTTTACTATGGTTGCAAATATCAAAAAATTTCATTTCTATATGTGAATTGGCACCAGAGTTAAGTTAGGGTTTTTCAAAATGCTGACACGCTGAGCTCAAAAGGTTCACCATCACTGGTCTAGAACGTCCTCCTCTCTAATCCCGTCTTTACCCATTGAAATCCCTCTTCTCTTTTAACCAGATAATGTCTTCTCATGAAATTTGGTTCCTCCTCTTTCTAAGCAATCTCTTCCTCCTTTAGCATGGTGTTCGTTGGCTACAGTTGCTGTGACAGAATGCCATGGACTGGGTGCAGTAGGCAAGTGCGACTTACTTCTCATAGTTCCAGAGGCTGGACGTTCAAGATCAAGGAGGCAGAGGGTTGCTTCTCCTTGGCTTGCAGGTGGCCGCCTCCTGCTGTGTCCTCACGGCCTTTCTCTGTGTGCACGCATCTGGTGTGTCCTCCTCTTCCTATAGGACAGGAGTCTCATTAGATTAGGGGCATCCTTACGACTTCATCTAACCTTCATTACCTCTTTACAGGCCCCATCTCCAAATGCAGTCACACTGGGGGCTAGAGCTTCAATATGTGAATTTGGGGGGAACATAATTCAGTCCATAATAAACACTCATCTGACACTCACCATATCTTAACCAGGAAACTGCCACGCGTCCAAAATGGAAACCATCCCCACACGCCATCGACGCTTATGGAGGGCAAAGGGTTAACTTGCTTTGTAGTCATTGTGTGCTCATAGGTGGTTGCACTGGATCAGAAAGTTATTTGGCAAATATAATTCCTCCCCCCTCCCCTGTGGAATACATTTCCCTGCCCTTGGCTTGGGTTTTGGCCATGTGATTTGTTTTGGCCAATGGGAAGTTAGGGGACGTGAGCCATCCTGAAATGTCCTTCCAGGGTTATAGCTGCCCCCCTAAGCTATTGCGTATCTCCATGCACAACGCTTGCCTCTGTAGCTCCCTGTGTGAGGAGGGTGAGAGACGTGTGATGCAGACCCGGGGCCACCTGCATCCTGAAACCACGCCCACGGAATTCCAGCTAACCTGGGATATGTGCAGGAGAAATAAACGCTTACTGTTAAATGTCCCTGAGTGTCGGAAGTGCCTTGTTCTGCAACATGGTTAGGGTAACGGCTGATGAATACAATGGTATGTTTATTGAATTCTTACTATGTTCCAGACCACTGCTTAAACACTTTATGTGCATCATCTAACTTCACTGTTGTGAGACGCCTATGACATAGGTGCTTATTTCTTCCATGGAGTAGGTGGGGGAGCAGAGTCAAAGCAGTTTGGCCCCAGGCCACGCAGCCAGCCTGTGGCCGAGCAGGGTCTGATGCCTGTGTCTCGTGGCTTACACCATGAGCTTCAGGATGGAAAGTCATTGCTTTCAAAGCCTGGTCTGGAATGCCCCACTTCTGACTTCCATGTTAGTGACCTTCTCTCTCCCACGGAAGCCGCTGTGTGTTGCATCTTCCCAGTCCACCTTGGGGTGGGGAATGTGGAGCCAGTAGCACTTTTTCAAATTGTCTGGACCAACCTCCATGGATTTGCTTTCTCTTTGAGTTGCTGCATCGGCCAGACACACCTGCCAGCATTGTCCAGGCTGTAGCCAGACACCTGCCAGCACCCCTGGCTGCAGCCGCCTGGGAAAGCTCCTTATTCGTTAGTTCCTTAGGACAAACTTCCCAAACCTCTCCTGGTCATGCCTTCAGTGCTCCCCACGCTGTCTGCTCTGCCTTGCCTGGCAGCAAACGACACAGCACAGCTTAACGTTGTCTTTCCCCCAGTGCTGCCTCTTTCTCTGTTTGCCGATTCTTGGTTGGGAGGGGGGGCTCATATGGATGAATCAATTAATAGAGGATTTGTGGAATCACGGTGTAGTTATTAAAGGATGGTGTAATTAACTTCTTCAGACTAATTGAAATTTTTCATTTAGAGGGAGCAGCCAAGTGCCTCCTTGCTTAAACGCTTTCGCACATAAAGCAGCCCTCATGCAAAGCTTCCTTAATGTATACCCATAAACCCGAGACCCCGCACCGCTGCAAACGTGGGGAAAAGAATGGCCATTTCCCTCCCTTCCTCCCCCTCCTCCCTTATCCTATCCTGGAGTTTTACCACTTCCTGCATGGTCTTGTGCTGCTCTCCTGTCACAGGACGAGGTCAGGAAAATGGGCCGGAGGACAGAGCATGGACATGAGGTGCCCTTTGACTGGGAGAGGGAGGAAAAGAGAGTTAGACAGTGGGCGTCCGGGGCTCTTGTTGGGCATCTCATGCTGCGTCCTCTGCTGCTGGCCGTCCCTCGATTTCCATTTGGGCGGCCACCTCTACCACTCCTTCTAGGCCCTTGGGGTGGGGCTTTCCTGTCCTCAGGCTCCAGGGATGCTCACATGACCCAGATCTGTCCAATCAAATGACCGCACTTCCTTGTCCCAGAAAGTCATTGGTGCAGGCTAGCATGTGACCCCCCAAATGGACCAATGAAAAGCAACCTGGGATCTCTGCTGGATCACTGAGGGCCACAAGCTCTTTTTGTCTGGGATGGCCCAGCTGCTGGGTCCGGCCTACACCTCACAGTTGCCGTTGACCATGGGGAGAAAAAGCTGACACCGAGAAGGCAGGGTCAAGGGTCAATGTCAGGGAACTACTTGCGGGCCTGGATCCGTCTCTGCCTCTGTCCCTGGACTTCCCAATGGTCTGTGCCAACCTACTCATGGAATATTTTTCTCTCAACCAGGTTGGGTTGGGTTCTGCCCTTTCCAACTCAAGACCCTGTCTACTGCAGCGATTATATAAAAAAGTGTCAACTTTGGGTAACAACAAAGGCAGGTTATGCCAGTCCTCACAGGTGGCCACGTGCCTGAGGCAGGCGCCTCTCGAGTTGGCAGCATGGTGGGTTTTAGGAACCTAGAGGGTGCAGACTGTTACTAGGGGCTTCTGGTCTGGCCCCTGAGATTCTGGGGGTGAATTCCACTTTTTATGAAGGATAAATCGTGTAGGCAGCAGGCCCTTCCTCCTGCAGACAGGTTTAGACCCCCCAGCAGAACAGCCGTGATCTTGGCTCTGTGACCAGCCCACGATGGCTGGAAGCTCAGTGCTGTTCCCTTCAGGGAGTGTGTTTGGGGTGAGAAATGGTCCTTTCGGAGTCATGGCATCCTCACAGCGAAGTGGAAATAGTTCCCATTTCTACTTGAGGGTGACGTGCTCCTCAAGTGCTTAGCTTGATGCCTGGCCTTGGTGAGGTGCTCACCCCACTAAGGTCATTGCTGCAGGCAGGCTTTGCACAAACTACCGTATTTCATGGAGAACTGGGACAGGCATAAGTGACTTGACCCCAGGTGATCTCGGGCCATCGGCGTGAGGAATGCTGGGAAGGAGAATGTTCTGTCAGTATGCCTCTGTTACCTGCTTTGTTCAAACTCCCGATTAGGAAATCAGCTTGTATTTCACGATGGAAATCATATGAGCAGCTGCTGTTTGCCTCAGCATCGTGCACAGCGCTTGCTCTGGGATTTATTATTTTTTAAATTAAATTTTTAAAATCATTTTTAATTTTCAATTACAGTTGACATACATCATTATATTAGTTTCAGGTGTACACCCCAGTGACCAGGCATTAAATCCTGCACCCATCCAGCACCATGCTGAGTCATTAGAATATTACCGACTATTCTCTATGCTGTACTTTACAGCCCCATGACTGTTCTGTAACAACCAATTCCTTTACTCTTTTTTGTTGTTGTTTATCCTCACCAGAGGATATTTTTTTCCATTGATTTTTTTTTAAAGAGAGAGTGGAAGGTGTGTGGGGGGAGGGTGGGGGGGAGAGAGAGAAACATCTCTCTCAATCGATTGGTTGCCTCCTGCATGTGCCCCGACTGGGACAGGGATGGAACCCACAACCCAGGTACATGCCCTTGACTGGGAACTGAACCCAGGACTCTTTGGTTCCTGGGCCAATGCTCAACACCAGCCAGGGCTCCTTTACTCTTTTTTAAAATCTTTATTGTTGAAAGTATTACATATGCCTTCCTCTTACCCCATTGACCCCTTCTAGCCCACCCCCACCCCCCGCCCCAGGCCTTCACCGCCCTATTGTCTGTGCCCATGGGTTATGCATATATACATACAAGTTCTTTGGTTGATCTCTTCCCACCCACCCACCCTCCCCCTGTTCCATGCTTCTATGTCTCTGGATCTATTTTATCAGTTTACTTGTTCATTAGATTCCACGTGAGTGAGATCACGTGACATGCGTGCTTTATGGGATCTGTTCTGTTGGGGAGTTGGGGAGTCGGTGCAGATGGCTTGGGCTCCACCAGAGGGATTTCCGTGGGTGGCCGTGGGTGGCCGTGGGGATTCTCGAGGCCAGGAACCCTTGGTGATGACAACCTCTGACAGCAGCTCAGAGCAGGGAGCAGCCTGCAGCCGAATTTCTGCAGGCAAACTTGGAACTTCAGTGGAATGACTGAGATCTTTGTTTAATCCTTACAGAACCCCAGGTGCTAGATATGATTCTTTTCTCCACTTTACACGCAGAGGAGAACATTCCTGGAGAGATTGTGTCACTTGCCCCAGGAGCCGCCTAGCCCATGAGAGGTGACATTGGGCTTTAAACCGAGGTCTGGTAACACCCTAACCACTGAGCAACATGTCCTCATGTCTGACTTGGTCTCAGTAACCAGGAAGGGAAATGCTGCACTCCCCCTACACCCCCCAGCTGATGTCCATACCAGTCTTTCCTTCAGAACTGGCCCGATTTCCTCCTCCAGGAATGTCTGAGCCTGTTCTCCCAAGGAAGCAAAGGGGGTTCTAGATCAGTGGTCGGTAAGCTCATTAGTCAACAGAGCCAAATATCAACAGTACAACGACTGAAATTTCTTTTGAGAGCCAAATTTTTTAAACTTAAACTATATAGGTAGGTACATTGTTATTAACTTACTTAGGGTACTCCTAAGGCTTAGGAAGAGCCACACTCAAGGGGCCAAAGAGCCACATGTGGCTCACCAGCCGCAGTTTGCTGACCACGGTTCTAGGTGGTTTGGGGGTGCCCACCTCATAGTGGCTAACGACCTGCGGTTAGTTAATATCTGTTAGACAGGTAACTGGTTACTGGAAGTTACCTGCAGGTCTGGGAAAGGCCATGTCCCTTTGCACAGGCCAGGAGTGGTTTACACAGCACCCAAGCCCCTGGGCTTCAGAGCCAGCACGCCTGGGTTCATGCCGCCGCCTCCCCCTTGTACCCAATGCGACTTGGATACCCAATTCCTGGGCCTCTCTCAGCCTCAGTTTCCCCCCTTGTGAAGCGGAGATACTGAAGACATCTGTATCAATGGAATGCTTTGTGTCTGGCATATGATAAACGCACAGTGAATTTTAATTCTACGGTGGTGACATCTGTCTTTCTTCAATGTCATCGTGAATGGTTCCATCATCACTTCCTATCACTCACTCCCGTTCTCCGGTCCTGTTGTCTTAGGCAAGCCGGGAGACAGCAACTTAATTTCAGAATTAGCATTTGTCTTTGCGTCTCTGCTGAGGCCCTGTGTCACTTTGGTGGTTATCTGAAAAAGTGCTCTGGTTAATAACAGGCTGTGGTGTGGCTGTGGAGTGTCGATTGCGAGGCAGCTGGGAAAACAGCACTTGGCAAAGTAAACAGAGCCATAACCTTCCTTCTCGGTGCCTCTCCTGCCTCGCCTGTTCCACAGCTGACTCACAAGTGGAAGGAACAAGTCATAAATACATGACCTGATGGATTTCCAGGGAGCCAGGGCCGCTGCCAGGGAAGCCATAGCAGCGCGTGATGAACCCCAGGACGGGGACCTCCCCACCATCTGCAGCCTCGGGAGAGGGAAAAACCCCACAGTGGCTGGGACAGCTTTCTGCTCCCGGAGGCCGGACTTCACAGTGGATGGAAAATGGATAAATCAATGAGCACGGAGGTCTGGGGCTCATTGTCCACTGCTGGGCTGATGGCGTTTTGGAGACTGAAATCTTCAAAAGGGGCCACGGTGCAGTGACGTGAACCCCTGGCCCTGCACTTGCCACAGACCCTCTGCGTGACCTGGAAGGAGACGGATTTCCTTTCTAGATCTCAGTTTCTCCTTCTGTAGGCGAGTAGCTGGGTTAGTTCTCAACAATGACAGCTGACATTTACCCAGTGCTTCTTGGCCTGTCCCTTTATATGCACCAACTCATTTAATTGATACATATACACCACTTCCCTCTGCAGACAAGGACCAGGAAACCAAAGCACAAAATGTTAGGGTTTGCCCAGCGCTAAATGGCGAGCTGGGAACTGAACCCAGGCTGTCTGGCTCCAGACGCTGCAATTGCAGCCTTCTCTACGGCTCCCATGTCTGTAGCATGAGCACAATACAGCGCCACTGATCTGGGGTTGATGTGAGCAGTGGATGCAGTGACACATAGAGTGCCCTCTACTGTTGAAAGTATTACCTAGGTCCCTCTCTCCCCCCTGGACCTCTTCTAGCCCACCCTGCCCCCCGCCCCCTGCCCCAGGCCTTCACCATCCTGTTGTCTGTGTCCCTGGGTTAGGCATATATACATACAAGTTCTTTGGTTGATCTCTGCCCACCCACCCACCCAGTGTATGTTCTGGGAGGGCTTACTTTCCTGGATCCAGATATGGACATGGGACTCGAGCCCAACCCCTGAGAATTCCTGCATCCCCTGGCCGAGGTGATTGGTTCAGGGATGGCCAAGTCATCCACGTTAGAAAATCAAGCCAATTCTTCGATCCTGACATAACGGCAGCCTCAGGAAGGAGGGGCTTTCCTGCCCCTGGGGGTGGTCAGTTTTGTAGGACGTAAGCTGTGTGCGCCTTAGAGAGAGGCTGCTTGAGAACAAGGCAGAATGGGAGGGAAAAAGAACAGAGCGAGGGAGGAGAGAGGGAGGGAGCGAGAGAGAAAGGTTCCTGATGACATCATTAGAGCCCCTGGAGGAGCCATGCATGGACTAATCAATTATTTGAGCAATAAACATTTTATGCTAAGAGAGTTTCAACATAGTTTCTGCTGCTTGACACTGGAAACCCTGTCTTACACACACCTCACCACCGATCGTGGCTAAGACGAGAGAGGTCGTAGACTGGAGATCGATCCTTTCCACACACTTGGTCATTGTTCGAGATCAGGGTTTCTCAGCCTTGACAGTATGACATCGGGGCCAGAGAACTCTCTCTTGTGGGGCTGCCCTGTGTATTGTAGGGTGTTTAGCAGAATCCCTGACCTCTACGCCTGAAGCCTCCTCCTCCTCCCACACCCCTGCCAACTGGAGCCACGCAAAGTAAAGACATGGCCAAGGCCTCCTGGGGCCTCTCTAAGCCTCAGTTTCCCCCCTTGTGGAGCAGAGATACTGAAGACATCTGCCCCAAGTGGAGGAACACTGGGCCGGATAGATACAGATCTGTGTTCTTGTGAACGGTGTTTCTTGCGCCCCTTTATTCAGCAGGAGTTAGGAGCATGCTGAGCAGGGAAAGTCGAGCTCTTTCAGAACTTGTGCGCCAGGCAAATGGGACCAGGAGCAAGGGGCTG
The DNA here is from genome assembly GCF_000147115.1 of Myotis lucifugus. Lineage (NCBI taxonomy): Eukaryota > Metazoa > Chordata > Mammalia > Chiroptera > Vespertilionidae > Myotis > Myotis lucifugus. Next base: position 1,163,971 of record NW_005871203.1, on the reverse strand, counting down.
CGGATGCACAGGAGCCTCCGCCGGGTGGCAGCCTGGGGTGCCAACACGTGCTCTGTGTCTGGGAGGGTTTATCGCAACGACTTGGCCCCTGAAAGGCTGAGGCTGTCAGGGCTTCCTGGTAAAAGCCTTGCTCTCCAGTTGCGGTGCTTGTCACAGTGGCAGCCATCAGCCCGGCCACCTGGCACTACTGCGAACACGCGTCTCTGCAGAAAGTCACAGCTGCAGACAGGCCCTGATGGGAATGGCAGCCTACAAGGTCCCGTGTTCACTGCCTCCCGCAGAAATATTCCATCTACACACATGACCCCTTTCATGAGCTCAGAGTGAACGTCTCCTGCTCGTTGCCTACCTGCTCCGGCTCAGCTACAATGCCACTTCCTCAGGGAAGCCTTTTCTGGTGGCCCATCCTAAGTGGGGGTCTGGGTCCCCGTGTAATGGACACTGGGAGCTGCACCCACATCCCCTGGGCTGTCTCTAACCTCTCTGAGGTCTCCTGCCTGGTTTCATGGGCTTCTGCCCTCCCCTTGGCCAGTACCTCTCTGCACTGAAGGGTTCCCCTGGCTGCTGGGCCCCCCTCGCTCACAGCTACCGCAGCCAGCAGCCAGGAGCGCCTGGCATGTCTCCCAGGCGACCCTTTGCTGACGGCGAGGGGCATGGGGACTGAGAGTCTGGTTCGCTGGCCTCGGGTTGGGACCGCTCTGAGCTGTGACTTACACTCCAGAGTCCCCTGCAGGTCAGGCTGACGCTGCCCGTGACTTTGCAGGAGGCTGCCGCTTTGCTGGGCCTGCCCCCTTTCTTCTGCTTCTGCCTTCCACGGCTTCCTGGTCCCCCCGAGGCTGCTTTATTAATACATCCCTTTCAGGTCAGGACTCCTGACCTCGAACTCCCTGTGCGGCTCGCCCAGCGCTGTGGACTCCTTTGTTGTCCTTGTCAGAACTTTAAATGACCGAATTCCTTACTGCTGGTCTCCTCCATAGAACAAACACTCCATGAAGGCAAAGATCGTTGTCTAACTTATTGCTAAATCCCCAGGGCCTCCTCCAGGAAGCGTTACCCATTGTTATTTTATTAAGAGTTACAGAAATACTAATCCTAGTGCCCTGATTAACAGGCAGTAAGTTATTTGATGTCAAGAGCCAAGACTGATACCCTTTGTGTATGTTCTCCGCTTCATCTGCCCTGGGCTTTGGTGGTGAGGTCAGTCAGGGTTGGAATGAATGCAGGCATTGAGTGACGACATTAGTGGAGCGCTTTCCTATCTGGCCTGGAGCTGGGCTCCTCCCCTGTGATGTCTCATCCGGGCCTTACAGGGATCCTGCGATGCAGGAACAATGACCATGCTCATTGCACAGAGGAGAAGGAGGCCCAGAGACACACAGCAGTGTGTGGCAGAGCAGGGTCTTGAGTTTGGGTTCTGACTGATGTCCCAGACCCGTAGGCTTGCTAACTCTTTTCCTTGGAGAAAATCTGGATGGTAGGTTGCTCTGAGTCATTCTTAAACTGCTGTGACTCAACTACTGGAGTGAGTGGGGCTTAGGGTGGATCCGGCAGGAGTAAATAACCTCAGGGCCCACAGGTGGGGCGACTTCGAGGTCTGCTCTGGGGCCTTATTCTCACTCCCAGGACAGTCACTGTCAAAGATAATTTGTTCTTTTTGACAGTACTTATTTGCAGAGCAATGCCTTTATAGTATGGATTGACTCACGGCACTAACTCAGGAGGTAAGAGCATGAAACTAATGAAAGCAAGGTTATAGCAACGTTGATACCATTTGTCCTTAGTTATAAGAAGGACCCACGAGAAGCTGGTAGGGGATCAGCAGGACCATTCTTATTACTGAACAAACAAATCCCTGTTGCTGATAACTGACTAAGTGCATATTAGTCAGGACTCTTTTGCTTCCAAGTCAGACATAATTCAAAATGGCCCCAGCAATATGGGGAATTAATTGGGCTAAATAAATGAAAAGACCAGGATTGGTCCCAACTTCAGGTGCAGCTGGATCCATGAATTCAACTACTATTGGACCACATTTCTCTCTGCCTTTTGGCTCTGCAGTTCTCTGTATTGGCTTCACCATCAATTGTCTACCCTCCCAAATCTACATCGCAACAGAGGAGCCATGGGCAGCCCCGGCTTACTATCTTCAATGCCCACATCTCAGTAGGAATGGGAGCGTTTCCTTTCCTGGAATAAGGACTCTGACTGGCTCTGTTTGGGTCATGTGCTCTACCTTGGGCCAATCACTGTGTTTGCAGTCAGGGGGCTCTTATTGGCCAGCCTGAGTCACCTGCCCTCCTTGGGAGAGGGCGGGTCCACTGGATGGTGGAGGGGCAGTTCCTCAAAGTAAAAGGAGGTGTGGCCATGGGGAGATGGAGTATTGGATTCCAGGCAGACAAACCAGTTATCCACTGAAAATAGCACCACCATCTCCTTTAGTAGATTCTTGGTTAAGGAGATTAAATTCACCCATTTGTAAGTGAGGATCGCCGTCTTAGCTTTGATAAATTTTGGCACGATGAGAAGAATGTTAAAACTTTCTGATACTGTATCAGTCGTCAAGTGTACAGCATTTTTTTAGACACAGATTCTCCTTAGGGACATTATCTTTCTAATTCTTTAATGGGATTCTGTAGAGTAATTCTAATGGGTTTTACTTAGTCCTAAAACAAGTTGTGTTTTCTCTGAAAACACTTTGATAACATTTATTTATGCTATAAAAGACTTTTAAAATGCACTAAGCTACACTCCTTTAAGGGTATTCTATAGTTCAATTATTTGTATACTAAAGGTGCAGTGCACGAATTTGTGCACGGTTGGGGTCCCTCGGCCTGGCTGGCGATCAAGGCCTATTGGGGGGCCAGCCAGCTGGGGGGAGGGACCCAGGAGGTTGGCTGATGGCCAGGGTGAGGGGCCACGAGTGGTTGGCTGTGGGAGCGCACTGACAACCAGGGAGCAGCTCCTGCATTGAGCATCTGCCCTCTGGTGGTCAGTGTGCATCATAGCGACTGGTCAACAGGTCATTTTGGTTGTTCTGGTCGTTCTGTGGTAACGGTCGCTTAGGCTTTTATATATATAGATTTCAGAGCAGTCTATATCTTTTCTAGACTTTTTAAGTGTCTTTAAATTTTTTCATTTTAGGTTACAGCTTCAGATCTTTTTCTTTTTAAAAACTGAGGTGGCCCTGACCGGTTTGGCTCAGTGGACAGGGCATCGGCCTGTGGACTCAAGGGTCCCGGGCTCGATTCCAGTCAAGGGCATGTACCTCGGTTGCGGGCACATCCCTTGTGGGGGATGTGCAGGAGGCAGCTGATCGATGTTTCTCTCTCATCGATGTTTCTAACTCTCTATCCCTCTCCCTTCCTCTCTGTAAAAAATCAATAAAATATATTAAAAAAATACTGAGGTGATTGACATACAATGTTATATTAGTTTCAGGTGTACAGCATAGTGATTTGATTGATCACTATGGATATATTGTGAAATGCTCAGAACAATAAGTCTTGTTAACATTCATCTCCACACATAGTTATAGAAGTTATTTTCTTGTGATGAGAACTTTTAAGAGTTACGCTCTTAGCAACTTCCAAATATGCAATATAGTGTTATTAATGATAGTCACATGCTGTACATTACCTCCCAGGTTACTTATTTTATAACAGGAAGTTTGTACTTTTTGAGTCTGCCCTTCCCCCATTTCATCCTCCAAACTCCCCAACTCTCGCTATCACCAGTCTGTTCTCTCTATCTATGAGGTTGGTAGTTTTAATTTTTTCTTGAGATTTCACATGGTATTTTTATTTTTCTGTCTGACTTATTTCATTTAGCATAATGTATTCAAGGTCCATCCATGTTGTCACAAATGGCAAAATTTCATTTTTCATAGCATTATACATATATATTTCACATTTTCTTTTTTTAAATCCTCACCTGAGGATACTTTTTCATTGATTTTTAGAGAGAGCAGAAGGGAGAGAGGAGGAGGAGAAAGAGAGAGAGAGAGAGAAACATTGATGAGAGAGAGAGAGACATTGATTGGTTGCTACATGCATGTGCTTTGACTGGGCTGGGGATTGAGCCTGAAACTGAGGTATGTGCTCAGGAATCAAACTTGACCCCTTGGTCCATGGGCTGATACTCTAACCACTGAGCAAACTGGCCAGTGTGTCACATTTTCTTTAATCATCCATTGTTGATAGATACGTAGGTTGTTTCCATAGTTTGGCTATCCTATATAATAAAAGCCTAATATGCAAATTTTCCCCTCGACAGGGAGTTTGACCAGGGTGCGGGGCCAACCGGCCAACTGCCCGTGACCCCTCCCCCTGGCCGGCCCAGCCCACCAGTTCCGATGGAGCGGGCCAGCTGGACTCCACCCATGCACGAATTCGTGCACTGGACCTCTAGTTGTAAATAATGCTGCAGTGAACATGGGGATGCATATATCTTTTTGAGTCAGTGTTTTTGTTTTCTTTGGATAAATATCCAGGAGTGGAATTTCTGGATTGTATGGTAATTCTATTTTTAATTTTGTGAGCCACAGCTGGGAAAGTAAATAATTCATAAAGAATATTGTTTGGATGCACTAAAGTGAAAGATATTTAGACAGTGGCTTTCTTGGACTTTTTCTAATGAGCCCACGCTTCCCTAAGAAGGTGGGAGACACCACTACACTGAACACACATTGGGACGTGATGGAGAAATACTGGGGGAGTCATCACAGACTCTCCCAGCAGCTCCCCCAACTTCGAGGCGGGATTGTTCTCAGGGGCTTCGTTCTGGGCTGGCTGTGAGGGTGACGTGACATGATGTGAGTGAAGGCTTGTCCAGCCGGAGTGCTGTTTTATAGACGCTAGGCAGGTGTGCTGGAGAACGGCGAAGCACCGTTTTGGGGACGTCCCCTGCTGGACCCCTGCCAGTCCTGGCTGTCGCTGGGCATTGCAGAGTGTTCCAGTGGACAGTGAGGCCAGACCACTGTCAGGACGCATTTCTATCTGAGTATTTCCAGCAAATTATGCAGCGAGATCCAGGAAAAAAAGGATTGAGTTTATAAGACACCACGTATTGTGATGTCTTTCCTCATTAGAAAAACACCAGACACATCCATACCGGGTGTTATGTTCATAATTTTGTATTGACTTTATTAAAGGGCAGGGTCTCCAAAACTATCTGCAGCCCCACAAAACTCACGATGATCAGAAGGTTCAGGGACAGGCCAATGATGTCCTAGTTTTGGAAAACGTAGGTTAAGCTCCCAGTGCTTCCTAAGGCTTTTTGTCCCTCTGCCTCTCTGCTCCCTTCCTCCCCCTCCTCTCCCCATTCTTACGTTGGCTTCTTCTGCAGGCCGGCTGTGCCAGGCACTAAGTGCCAGAATATCAGGTCCCTGCTCTCAGGGATCGCATATTGTAGTTGAGGCAACTGATAGGGAAGCAGAGCCGGCGTCACATGTAATGCAGGGCAAGCAAAACAGACCGGGTGCTACTATGTGAGAGAGCAAGTTGGGGTGGGGGCACCTCAGGCCAAGTGGCCTGGAAAAGCCTTCTGAAATAGAGGGGTGATGCTTCTGCCGAGGTCTGAATGGCGAACAGGAGCCAGGAGAGCAGGAGATTGGAGGCGTGCTCCAGACAGAGGAAGAGCTAGGGCAAGGCCCAGAGGTGAGAGGCTGCTGGGCACGTGGGCAGCAGCAGGGCAGCTGGGCAGCTGGGTGGGGAGGGGCCGCCCATCCAGCCAGAGCTCCTGGAAGTGGCCTTTTAATGGGGGGCTTTGTTACATAGTCAGAAGTTTGGACTTTATTCCAAATATGATGGGACTCCGTGGCATGATCTAAATTGTGGGGCAGCGATTTATGCAGAGCATTTGCGACACACGGAGAAGAAGTCAGTTGTTCACAGGCATCCCTGGTTCCCTGGGAGCAAAGCGTGCCTAGCAACTGTTTCCTTTCACATGATGTTCATGAAAGAGGTGAGAGATCCGTAGACGCCATGCATCACGCTAGCATTTAGTGAACTTGTGATAGGACAGCAAACAGGAGTCGACATGAACGCTTTGCAGAAAATGGGCACCTGTTTGGACAATAGGTGGAGGTCAAGATCAGCTGAATTCAAAGACTCTCTCTTATCGGTGCTTCTCCCTCCCAGGAGCACTCCCTGGCCTTTCCCTGCCACTTCTCCCCCCACCGGCGTGCATCTCCTAAACTCTAAGGGACCCCAAGAGGTTTGCACCAGGGAGCAGTGGGCAGTGGCAGCTCATCCTGGGCTAATCCCCTGAGCCTGTCCCCAAGATCCCCTTTTCTCTGACTTCTTAGTGAGCAGAGCAGCCCAGCCTGGGCTCATTTCCCTGCCTTGTCTCTCTCCTGTTGCTTCTTCTATGTTAGGTCCTTGCTTGTTTCACTGTCCCCAGCTTTAATAAGCTTCCTCTAAAAATCACCTGGACTCACGTTGTGAAATCTTTCCTGCACAAAGGCAAGACCCCACATACCACCAGCCTGCCCTAGGCCGACCAGCTCAGGGCCGGCCCCCTTTCCAGTAACAACACTAAGTACTGCCCTGACCCCCCTGGCCCATGGGACTCAGCTGGCTGACTGTTGTCCCATGCACTGAGAGGTCCCGGATTCCGTCAGGACACATGTCTGGGGAGGGGGCGTGCAAGAGGCAGCCAATCAATGTTTCTCTCTCATCAATATTGCTCCCCCTCTCTCCTTCTCCCATTCTCTCTTTCTAAGGAAATCAATAAAACATATTAAAAAAATAAAAGAATCTCTGCTTATGGGAGTCCTCAGAACCAGTGCTGGGCAGAAAGCTGGCGCTGGGCGATTGGGTCTGAATGATGAAACACAGGCACGTCACCCTTTACAACAGCTATTAATACAGTGCAGCTCTTAACACTGCTCTTTGCAGGGCTGTCCATATTTAGTCCATTTCTGCCTCGCCTGGCAACTTAAAACGGCTATCCAGATTTTTTTAAGGGGGAAAGTAGAAACAAAATTTGTTTTAAAACACTCTCAGAAGAGAGACCTGAACGATACCGAAGGAAAGCAATTTGTTTCTCAAGCACCGTGCTTCCCCTTGTGAGAAGGCGGCTGGCTGGCCACAGGAAGAGCAGCCAGCTTTGCTAGCGGAAGCAGCAAGGGGGTTTCCTGGAGGCCGTGAGCCGGGCACAGGGCCGGGGAGGCAGGCGCAGAGGGTTCTGCTGCCAGGGCCAAGGGGAGCCTGCCTGGGAAGACCCTCCTTTTGGGGTTCCCGGAACCAGCTCGGAGGAACCTGGCGGGGGGGAGGGTTGGCAGCTCTTGCAAGGCGAGGGAGGGCCAGACTGATCCTATAGGATAGGCAATTCCTGCAAAGGAAATCGGGGTACTTGCCCAAGGACAGCAGAATCATGTGGGGGCAAAAAGCCCTTTCCAGGCCCCAGTGAACAACTTCAATACCGTGGTGTGATCTCCGTCCTTTCTGCTTTATCCACATCGCTCCGCCGACCCACCGACTCAGAGTGCGTTTAACCGGGGCTCTGGGAACCCCGCGCACTCTGACCATTCACACAGAGGAAGGGGACTGTCCTCCGGGACACCCGTCCATGTGGAAGTGAAGTCTGTCCTCACGGCCAAGAGGCGGGGCTGTGACAGCCACGGTGACCCGGGCAGGGCAGCTGCCTCTGAGGTTGGGGCAGGGCTGGAAGTCTCGCTCATGGCTCGCAACATTATCTGTGTAACAAAATCACTGTTTTCATTACATCTTCAAAGTTACTCTTTACTCATCTTAGCTCGGAGTCCTGGAAATCACCCCCTGCCCTTTATCTTACAGATGGGAAGCCAAGAGAGAGCGGGAACGGTGTCCGGAGCCAGCTCCCCAGCACCACCTCACATGTGCTGCGCCACCTCAGGCGAGGCATGTCACCTTCCTGAGCCTCAGTTTCCCGATCTGTGAAATGGGTCTGCTGCATTCCTGGCTCTCGATGGGTCTGTCAGCTGTCACTGTCAGCAGGGCCAGAGCCCAGGCCTCTCAGGAGGTGCAGTTAAGAAAACCTGACTGGAAATCTGACAGGCTTGGGGTTTTCGGGACCGCCTCTGCCCCTCGCCAACAGTGAAAATGGTGACCCAGCAGGATCTGCTTTGTGGTGGTGGATGTTCCACTGAGATGATGGGGATGAAGCACCAGCCCAGTGCTGGCCTGTGGGCCCATGGGACGGTCGGCACTGTCCGTGGCGGTGTTTCTGTTATTTCTTGTTAGCTTGTCTGCACGTGTTTAACAGTCGCGGGCGGTGATGCCAGAGAATTAATAGGGGCTGTTTTACCTCAGGAAGATGCTTAGGGAGAATCTTCTGCAGCTCCTCATTGCTTCTGTGAGGACTGAGAGACACAGGACAACGGGGAGGATCTGGGAAGTCGAAATGTCTCCGTTCCTCTGCCTCTTCTTTTCCTGAAGGAGGACAGCAGAAAGGGGGTGGGGGGAGGAGGGGGGGAACTCTTGAGGACAAGGGTCAGAAACCCTTTCTGTAGAGGTCAGAGAGGAAATCTCCCAGCGCGAGCACAGCCGCGGGGCACACGTGAGCAGGTGAGCGTGGCTGTGCCCAACAAGCCCTTATTCACAAGGCGGCTTGGTTCCGGTTTGGCCTGCTTTTGGATGAAAAAAGAACTCCTTGACCCCTACCTGGGCATGGTTCAGGTGGAGTCATATTTTATTCATGGCGAGACTTCTCAGGGATTCAAAGCATCAAACATTTCACCGGAAAGTCTGGTCGGTCCAACCAAATGTCAAGGGCGAGCTTCCGGTTCCGTAATTGTGGATTTCGTCCCTGTGTCCCCGGATTACTCCAGGCTTGGTTTGCGGAACATCAGGATCTTCCCACGCCCCGGCCCCCTCCCTCCTGAGGTTTCCCATGGAGAGCTGTGTTGCTCATCCCCAAACTTCGGTGTTTTATCCTCTCATTCTTTCGAGGCTGCAGGGGCACAGGCCCTGCCCGTCTCGAGATGGTCCCTGGAAAGGAGAGAACTTCCCCGCTCCCCTGGGCTGGCTGTGTCCAGATCGGAACTTATTCGAGTCACAGGCTCTGTTGTCTTTGCTTAACGTTTGGACTTCTGCCAGGTGATTTGCCTGTAAGCTATGCATAGGAGAAAAAAGCAACCATCCATCTAAAGTATTCAGATTTTGGCCTTAATTAAAACGCAGAATAAATATGTACAGGCTAAAGAGCATGGATGATAGATACCAGGGTTTCCAAGTTAAAATCAGTTTTCACCCACAGCGGCACGTGTGCGTTGATGGCAGGGAGGAGGTGGGTGCACAAGTTGGCGGGAGGCGATGTGCTGGGCTGTGTGTGCTTAGCAAGGTGGGAAACATCTTTTGTGAGAGAATGAAGCCTGCCTTTCTCACCCCACTGCCCTGTGGACTCGTGTCCATAAAGGGCTAACCCTGTTACTGAAGTTGCTCCACCTCCGCTAGGAACGCCGCTGCCAGCCTCTTAGAAACCCTCGCTCACTGGCTGGAGGAGCAACCCGCCCATCTGGTCGCTGCTCCTCTGTGGGGCTGTGAGGACCAGCTCTCAGGGGCTGTGAATGGCTCGTCCTGGTTCTCAAACACGGCCAGGCCGTAGCTCACTCACCTTGAGAGTTGGGGACTCCTGGCCGAAGAAGCTCAAAAAAGTTGAAATCCTTTTCAGTGTGTGAGTATCCTATGATAGGCCGGGATGGATGGGGGAAGAAACGTGGAGGTCTGGGGTTATGTGTATGCCAATGTCATAAGTGGGATTTTATTTTTAACATTCTCATTTTACAAGTTGGTATGCATTTGAGGTTATGTTAACACATTATTTTAAAGTATAGCATTGGGAAGAACCATGCTGAGAATTAATTCACATTACTCAAGAAGTCTGAAAAAAACAAATGAATTAAATGTGAAACTAACAGTTATGTTGTAATCAGTACGGGTGGAGGGAGGGTGGCTTTTTGTGACAGACAGAAAGAGCCACTCTTTTCAGAAAGCACCAGGAGTTTTAAGGGATTTCATTTGGGAGAAAAGTGATATTTAAAAATAATTCCAGTACCTCAAATGCGAAGTTGTGCTTTATCAGCCTGTGAAATGGAGCCCTGGTTCTACCTGGGTGATTCTATGTGGTTGCTCTCTGGGGGTGCGGGGCTGTGGGAACAGGTGCTGTTTTGGGTCCCTCTGACCAGAGGCAGAATCTGGGGGTGTGTTCTGGCGCTGGAGAGAGGGGTGGAGTGGAGGAGAGGTTGCACGTGGCCTCGTGGCCTTGCCTCCCACTCGCCTGCCCCACGTGGTGACGGATAGAGTCTGAAGACTTCAGGCAGCTTTGCTGGGAAATGTACCCAAAAGTACCTGTTGTGGATTTGTGTGAGGGAGGAAGATGGAATCCACAAGGTAAAAATACTAGTAATCCTATATAATAAAAGCCTAATATGCAAATCGACCAAATGGCAGAACGATCAGTTGCTATGACATGCACTGACCACCAGGGGGCAGACGCTCAATGCAGGAGCTGCCCCCTGGTGGTCAGTGCGTTCCCACAGGGGGAGTGCTGCTCAGCCAGAGGCCGGGCTTATGGCTAGCGAGCGCAGTGGCTGTGGCAAGAGCCTCTCCCACCTCCGCTGCAGGCAGGCAGTAAGGAGCAAGGGGTCCCAGACTGTGAGAGCCCCGGACTGCGAGAGGGCACAGGCTGGGATGAGGGATCCCCCCCACTGCCCCCCATTGCACGAATCTCATGCATCGGGCCTCTAGTATGTGAATAAAGCCCTGTTGCTATTATAGTTTTTTTACGGGACTGTGGAAGCAAAATTTTATCTGTCACATTGA
>NW_005871203.1:1134974-1153045 GCF_000147115.1 Myotis lucifugus | reverse complement strand
AAAGCATTTGCTACCTGGCCCTTTACAGAAAATGATTGCTGGCTCCTGCACTAGACTACAGGAAAAGAAAATCAAATCCAACTTATTTTTGAAAAAAAAAAAAAATCTGGGGATTTCAGCTTCTGTAATCTTAGACTTGCCCACCAAGTCGCCCAGTCAACCTTGACTTCTGGTGGCCTGACTGTTGTCCAGTCTATCGGACCACAGAGTACAGGCTGGCTTGGTGATATTTCAACAGCGAAATAGACGAATGTGGTTTTGCTTCTCTCTCTTTGAAGCCATAGAACAGAAATCATGGTGTGATGGCAAATTCTTTCCTTGTTATGAAATGATAAAGGTCAAGCTGCACAGATCTCCTTTGCAGAGATATGTCAGAAACTTCACCCAGTGATTGGCTGACAAAGAATCTGACAGACTCACAAGCAGCCCGGCTTTATTTACCTGTCCTACTGCACACATCACACCTTCTCCCGTCGCCTCTCGCTCTCCTCGCTGGCTGCTCTGCTGGCTCACACCTTTAATGGCTGCAGCCGGGAGGACTGAGGCACTTGAGAGGCTTGTCATCAACTGTCCCTGCCATTAGTCCTGCCTTCCTGTGGAAGCAGGATGCCAGGGTTCTCGCAGGGTGAGTACCGTATCTATAAACATGAGATGCTAGCCCATATGGGACACCCCACAATTTTGCAGCAACAAGAAGCAAACCACAGTCTCCTGATTATGCCTCCTATGAACCGTGCTTAGGGCATCTTAAACTTGAAGGCATTGAGAATCACAGCATCTCAAAAGCGAATTTATTTGGCAATTTTTTTAGCTGTCCATGCACAAATCTCGCTCTTGCGCTACGAGCCTTCCTGATCACACCACTTTGTGGTTTTTGTCTGCAATTTAGAATTATGTGATCTTCTAAAACCCTCCCCCTTGGCTGAAGATTAAAAAAAAACCTGTCAAATGAAACCCCTGAAAAATACTAACCTGTACAGGTATGTGCAAAAATATTGCAGCTTTAGCATCCAGAGAACCTACAGTTTTGATAACTTTAATTGGATCCCCGAAGAAAAATTATTCTTAGAATAACCAAGGCGTATTTCTTAAAACATGGCAGAATTTGGCCTTAGGAAATTCTTTTTAATTCTCATATATCAAAATTACTGGCTGCTTTGCATAAGGACTGTTCTAGAGAGGATTACCGACTTAAGATGTAATTGTGTACTAAGAATGAATTGCAAGTATAGAGCCAGTTCAAAATCCAGACACAACATGTAGCGGTCATTCAAATTCTTTCTGTCCCGCATCTCATCACTTCTGCTGCTGGCTGAAGAGGACTGAGAGCCCTGGCTGCCTAAAGCTGAAGGCAGTGGTCCCAGTCATTTGTGGAATTTCAGCGTTCCTGTGGCCATTCCTGCAATGTCCTTTGATTCGCTGTTGGAGGAATTTCCATATTGAGTGTTGAGGACAATTTTTAGGCACCTGCTCTCTGCTATGGAAGCTGAGGGCCCAGACTCTCCCACCCCACCCGCCCCAGGACAGCCAGGGTGTCTGAAGTTGGACTAACTCAGTAGTTCTTAACGGGGGCAATTTTGCTCCCAGAGGACCCTGGGCAAAGTCTGGAGATATTTTTGACCGGACGGTCTGAGTCCCAGGAAGGATATCAAGCTGGGGCCACAACCACTCAGGTCTACTATGCCAGGTGGGTGAATCAGGCAGGGAGTTTGCACATTAAAGACATAAGAATACTCTTCATTTCCACAACAAAAATCAGTTGCCTTTTTTTTTTTGCTTTGAAATTTGTGTTCCTCTTGGTCTGTGTTTGAGTTTTCTTCCCTTAGTTATAAGAAGTAGCTTTCCAGTCCAATACAGCAAAGAGTTCAAGCATAATGATAAATGGCAGCTTCACTTGGATGTTGAGGAGTAATAGGGAGTGGTGGGGACTGTGGAAAACTGGAGAGTGAACATCCTGTGTAAAGGCAACAGCTGCTATTCAGGTCAGACTTTTGTCCTGGGGACAAGTGAGTCAGGGCGGCTAAATCTCATTTTAAAAAAGAAGCTAGAAACCTGAATTTTCATGGGAATTCTCTGTATTTAAAAATGTGTGAAGCAAAGAAAACATGCCTGGGGGTTACGGTTGATTTGTTGATTGCACTTCGAACCTTCCGGTTTTCTTTTTAGCTAAAGATGTTAAATAACTTTGTCATTGGGCCACGGACTGGCTTTCCTGTTTCTCCTCTCCCCACTTCGTCTATTCAGAAATCTGCTTCTAGATTTATCTTTCTGAGGACACTTCTTCCACTGAGCTCTTTCTAGCTCATAGCCTGTCGCTGGCTTCTCGTTTAAGATTCACCCACAGACGTGAGCTGTGGTCGTGAAAGGGAGGGTCACGGGTGTGCAAAGTCCTGAAAGGAGCGGCGAGGGCATTTCTGGGGAGGAGCCAGTGTGGCGAGCAAATGTGAGGAGGGGAGAGTGAGGTGGCCTGGGAGGTGGTCTGCGTGTGGGACCAGGGCGCTGGAGGCGTGGGCTCCAGGGAGTGACTGAAGATAATGGGATCCGTCCAGCTGAGGAAGGGCCGTGGGAGTACTGCCAGCAGAGGGAGCTGTGGAGGCGTTTAGAGCAGGTTTGTGGAAGGATGGTATTGCTAGGAGAGTTGATTTTGCAGTGAGGTTCAGGGTGCATGAGGGATTAAAACAACGAGAACAGCAAACATTTCTCAATTTCTCAGTGCGTGGTTCTACAGCCAGGGGTGGGTGTGAGTCATGCTCCACCGTGAATCAGCTGTGACTATGGGCCACACCCCTTATTGTCTCTCTGCCTCAGTTTCTTTACCTGAACAACAGAGAAAACAATAGCATCAACTGCATAGGGTTGTCTTGAAGATTAAATGGATCAATATTGCACTAAGTAAGTGGTAGATAAACAAAATGTGAGTTTTTTACTTTCCAAACCACTTGACATGTGTTATCGCATCTCATCCACGCAGACAATTCCGGAATCCGTGTCGCGGGTGGGCGGCGATCCTGATTCCTGTCCTGCGGAGGAGACCACAGGCTCAGAGCGGCAAGGTGCCGTTCCTGACACCACACAGTCACTGGCAGAGCTGAGAATCGAATCCAGTCTGAAATCGGAGACAGCACATCACTTACCTGGTCGGTGCCCGAGGGCTAAGACAGTTTTCTGCGGGGCAGCCTCAGGAGCAGAGGTTGCCAACTTCCTGCATTATTGGCAGTGAGGCCACCTACATGCAGGGGAGGCTGCGTCAATGCTTCAGATGGGCAGCCGAACTGGGTCTGGAATTCGCTTCTCAGCCGTGGTCTCCAGGGACCGCTGGTCTCCAGCAGCGAGACGACAGCCCCCTCTTTAAGGTTTCCTGCCAGCGCCTCCTTCAACCGCCTGGGTCTGGAATAAAACTTTGCAGCTGCTGTGGCATTTCCCCACATCACAGATCCTGGCCAGCCTCGTCTACTGTGCACGCTCTTTCTTCCCTTTGCATCTGTCTCTGAAACATCCCAGTTTTGTGTTGAGCAAACATAATGTGGTTTCCAACCTCTTAACAGCTCTAGGCTTTGTTTGTGTCCATCAGAGAGAAGTTAATACTCTGTTATCAACACATGCTGACATAGGTGAGGGTTCAAGCTGCCTCCATTTTATACTTAAGAGTGTGTGTGCATGTGTGTGCACACGTGTGTGTCTGAGAAAGGGTACCTTCCCCACTTTATAGGTATTTTCTTTTCACACGCATCCATACACACGCACATGCACCGTATACACACACATACGCACAACACACATGTACGCACGTGTGTGCACATACAGATAACACATACACAGGAATGTACACACACACCTTATTGGTCGATATTCTCCCCTCTTGCCAGGCTGGGTAACTCACAGAGATTTCCTCCTGGCAATTTCACTTCCCCCCGGAGGCACCCTGCATTTTGGACTGTACAAAGGCCCTGTACACGGGCTCTCAGTGGGTTTCAATGGTGGATTAACTTCACCAGCGAGGTTGCTGTCAGAACATAAACCAGGACTGAAGTGGGGAGTTTGTGATGGGCCTGGAGAGGGGTGCTCCTGGAGGCGTTCTCCCCGGCAGCTTGAGGAGCGGCCCCTCCCCCCTGTTTTGCTGTCGGTCTCAGATCAGCCTGGGAAAAGCAACAGAATCATGACTATGATGCAAAAGGAAAACCCGAAGATCCAGAGGCCTTAGATTTGGTGGGAAAAGGACAAGCAGAGAGGTGGATGGCGTGGAACTGAAGCCGCTGCTTTCAAGGCTGTGGGCTTGGGATTTGTGCACAAAAGTCTAAGCCGGGGTTTCCAAGAAGCCTCAGCCTCCCCTTTGCCATTGGGGGGTGAAGAACGTGACCACCTTGTTGGGTCTGGGTGGTTCGCTGAATGAAACCTGGGAAACATACCCAGTTTCCCCTCCGTGCCCCCAATTCTGTTTTCCTTAACAGTCCTCCACCCGGTCCTGTGGACGTGATCTAAGTATACCTGACCCTCCTGACTCCTTCCAGCACCGCCACTCAGAGCAAGCTGCTCCCCCCGCCCCTCCTCTGCAGCGGCCTCCCCGCTGGACTGTGGTCCACTCGGAACTGCAGCCGCGTGGTTCCTTCACAAGGCAGGTCTGACCATACTGCCACCTCCTTTCCTCACCCTCCTCCCACTTGGAATACTTCATGTGTTCCCTGTCACTTTTAGGATAAAGATCAAAACTCTTAACAGTCCCCATTTAGTTTTGAGCACTTCCAGGTAGCATCCCATCTCCTTCTCCAGCCTGGGCCTCAGCTTCTCACTCTCCATGGTCCCTTTGTCCTCCTCTGGGCCCTGGTCCCCCCCACCACTGGGGCACTGCCTAGGGTCTCATTTCCCTTGGTTACCAGCTAGTGGTCCTTCAGCAATGAGCACAATTGACTCCTTCATTCGGCACATATTTACCGAGTCTGTATTCTGTGTTGGGTGTCGTTCTAGAGCTGCTAATAGAACAAGAGGTCAGAGTCCCTTCTCTCATGGGGCTTCTATTCTCTTAGCAAAGAAGCCAATGGGTATGCAGTGTTGTTTCAGGTGGTGATAGGTGAGGGGAGGTTGAGACAGAGGGTGGGGCAGGGCATTAGAAAAAGCGGTGGAAGGAGGGCTACCTCGGGGGGTCAAGGACGTCGTTTCTGAGCAGATGACTTTTGAGCAAGGCTTGAATGAGCTGGGGATGTGAGCCTGGGCATCACAGGTACTGAGCGAAGCCTTGTTTGATGGGATCATTTCTGCTGCCACCCACACAGGGCCATGAACTTCTCGGAATTGTGGATCATAACTGGACATCCTACACATAGCTGTGCAATCTGTGTGATTGGCATTTGTGTGCTGAATAGATTTTTAGCTCCCTGAGGGCATGGACCGTAGTCTTTTGCTCTTTACTTCACATTCATTAATTCCCAGTGCTCTACTTGGCATGTAGTACATAATAGTCATATGCTGAGTGAGTGATGTATTCTGTAAGGGGAATCCCAAGTCCTGGCAATTCTTTCTCACCTCATTCTTGGAGGACCTGTTCTGTTAGGTTGCAGAGCTCAAGGTGTGAACCCCCTCTGAGCACCCTTTCCTTCTGTGGCTGGTGGTTTTGCACCATGAGATAGGGAAGGGGACTTGAGGCAGGAGGTAAGGCAAGGACCAGGCAGAGCCATGGATGGGGCTCTGTGATGTTGGAAAAACCAGCAATGGAATCTCTTATTCCTGAATCAGTTGGCGTTGAAATGGACTCATCACCCCCAAGGAGGAAAGTATGCTGTGGCAAATCGCCACCCACTCTGCCACTGTCCTTGTCAGACACCTCACAGACAGATGAGACTGAAAGAGTGAGTGTTTGTCAGGGGCATCGGGGGGCAGCCCCTATCTTTTTCTCTGACATCGGCAATGATTAGTATCACAGAGGCTGAGTTAGTGAGATCAGATGGGAGACCTGGACTTGGGGCTCTCGGAACTTTTCAGTTGATATAAGGGAGAAAATGGAATCAGGAACTGTTGGGAGCCTTTTGTTCTCTGAGGGAATACAAGATGCAGAGAGGGAAAAGAGACAGACCCCTCTCAGCACGTGCTCCAAGAGGACACCTGTGTTTTGAGACCCATTAGTACTAGTTCTGAGCAGTTACCGTGAGTAGGACACCCACTGGGCCTTTGACACGTGCACCTGTAATATCACACTACCCGAATCTGTTGAAGTGGGAGGCCTAAGACTCACTCCAGATGCACCATGGCTGGTTTAAAAATAGAAGGGAAGCTTCAGAGGGCGTGAGCCTAGATGTCTGGAGATGCACAGATACCCTGTGTTCCTGCCTGCAGGGTCGGGGAGGGGGGTGGGGTGATTCCTAACCCCGGCATGGCTGATACATGCAGAATCACCCCTGAGGCTGGAATAATGGGCTAGAACCAAAACCAGAATCTCAAGTTATCAGGGAAATAAAAGTATAATTTTCTTGTTAATTTAAAAAGTAAACTTGTCAGGGTTTGGAAAGGGGTTGGGGAGGATGAAGAGGGGCGTCACAGAGGATTTTTAGGGCAATGAAACTATTCTGTATGATGCGTCAATGGTAGAAGCATGTCATTATAGATTTATCAAAACTCCAAGAGTGAACCTTAATGTAAACTACGGACTCTAGATGATAATGATGTATCATTGCAGGTTCATCGACTGTAGAAATGTGTCACTCTGGGGCGAGATTTGATAGTGGGGCAGGTGGTGAGTGTGGGAACTCTGTACTTTCTGCCCAATTTTGCTGTGAACCCAAAACTGTTCTAAAAATAAAGTATATAAAAAGTAAATTTATTGAGCACCCACTATGACCCAACATAGAGCTTATACTCCTGTACTTTCCCCTACTTTTCTTTCCTTCCTCTCTTCCCCTGTAGAAATCTACTCTGTTTGTAATGGACTGAACCATGTCCTGCAAATCCTTATATCCTTAGCATGTGACTATATTTGGAGACAGGGTCTTTAAGGAGGTAATTCAGTTAAAATGAGGTCCTTAGAGTGGATATGACTGGTGTCCTTATAGGAGGAGGAGATTAGGGCACAGGCACACACAGAGAGAAGACCAAGCGAGGACACAGGGAGAAGGCGGCCATCTATCTACCAGCCAAGGAGAGAGGCTTCAGAAAGAATCTATCTTGCTGACACCCTGACCTTGAACTTTAGTCTCCAAAACTGGGAGAAAATACATTTCTGTTGTTTAAGCCACCCAGGCTAGGGTACTTTGTTATGGCAGATCACCTCTGATCTCTTCTCCTTTGTGATAAGGAACAGAGCAGATGATTAGCAAACTGCGGCTCTTGGGCCAAATCTAGCTAGTGACCTGTTTTTGTAATAAAGGTTTATTGGCACGCAGCCAGCCCCATTGGTTCACTTATCGTCTATTGCTGATTTTGTTCTACAAAAGTAGAGTTGAATAGTTGCGACAAAGACCCCATGCCCATAAAACTGAAAGTATTATCTACTGGCGTCTTACAGAAATGTGTGCTGACCTTGGTCTAGAAGAGTGGTTGGCAGCCTGGGCTGCGGACTCAGCAGGTTTGGGTTCAAATCTCTGCTGTGCTATTGAAAAATTAGGGAAATCACTTAATCCCTCTGAGCCTCATTTTTCTTATCTGTAAAATGGGAATAATAATAGTTACTCCTTCATGGTATTATGATAATCAAATATTATTGTGCATATAAATGACTTAGCACAAGGCTTGGCACAATATTGAGAAAAAAATTTAGTTATTGCTGTAATTAGTAATATTAGCCATTTGGTAGTGGAGGTTATCATGCTGAACCGTCCAACCCTGGAGCATTGGTAAATTGGTTTCTTGTCTAACTGGCAACTTTTCTTGAGTAGAAATTAATTGCTTGACAATTTAGGAAACTACATCAACTTCAACTCTGAATTGTTTGAATAAGTGCTACAAACATAGTCAGCCTTTGTTTTGTTTGTTTGTTTCCTTCTCTCTTCCTTTTTCTTTTTCCTTGAAGCACAAGCCAAAAAAACAGTCTCCTCTTAGCCCTCTGGGTGGGCCATGTCACACTCCCACAGAGTATTAGCAGAAAGATCTGAAAACCTTCCAAATAAAGGCAGGTGGGTGGAGGGGCCTTGTCCTGCTGGGAGGCTGTGGCAGGCTTTGTCTGAATGGCTCCTCTGTGCTTCGTAGTCCAGATCAGACAGGGTTTTATGAAGAGCTATGTTTAGGTAAATCTTATTTAGAAGCCCAAAGAAAACATAAAAGCTTCAATATCATGTTGACTTAGACCAACAACTGCTACCAGAGCTCAGTCCCCTTTTCTCAGATGTACAGCTCACAGACTTAAAGTGGGTGACTTAAAGCTCTGGTTAGGGGAAGTCAGGTGAGCGTTCAAACACTGACTCCACTTTGGGGTTACCTTGAACAGCTTTTTGAGCTCCAGTTCCCTGACCATACTAGAGGTGATAATGATAGCGACTTCAGAGTTGGGGTGCAGATAAAGTGGGATGATAGATACCTAAAAGGACCTGGTTTAGTATCAGCCCATAGGGAATCTAATCTAATAAAAGAGAAACATGCAAATTGACCTCACCTTCACTACAACCAAGCCAAGCCCACCAGCCAATCAGAGCGACTATATGCAAATTAACCCAACCAAGATGGCGGCCGGCAGCCACGGAGCTGGAGCAAGCAGGAGGCTTGGTTGCGCCTGTGATGGAGGAAGCCAAGCTTCCCGCCTGCCCTGGCTGCTGTTGCCTTCGCTCAAGGCAACAAAGTTGCAATTATAGAAGATAAATAAATCCCAAATACCTGCTTCCAGCCAGCCTCCATTGGGAGCTTGGGTGGCTTGGGACCATGGCCAGCCTGCAAACTGCCATCAGCCCTCACCCAGGATGGCCACACCCTCATGGGATAAGGGTCCCTGTTGGGGGGCTTGGCCAGCCTGCAAAGAGCCATCAGCCACTCACCCAGACTGGCCGGGCACCCCAGCGGGACACCCCCCCCTGAAGGGGCTATGGCCAGCCTGCAAACAGCCATCAGCCCCTCACCCAGGCTGGCCAAGCACCCCAGCGGGACCCCCACCCTGATCTAGGACACCCTTTAGGGGGAACCAGCTGGCCCCCACCCATGCACCAGGCCTCTATCCTATATAATAAAAGGGTAATATGCAAATTGACCCTAACAGCAGAACCACTGGGAATGACTGGTCACTATGACACACACTGACCACCAGGGGGCAGACGCTTAATGCAGGAGCTGCCCCCTGGTGGTCAGTGTGCTCCCACAGGGAGAGCTCTGCTCAGCCACAAGCCAGGCTGACGGCTGCCAGTACAGTGGTGGTGATGGGAGCCTCTCCTGCCTCCTCAGCAGTGCTACGGATGTCTGACTGCAGCTTAGGCTTGCCCCCCTCTGGCAAGTGGACATCCCCCAAGGGCTCCCGGGCTGCCAGAGGGATGTCTGACTGCCAGCTTAGGCCCAGTCCCCCAGGGAGCGGGCCTAAGCCAGCAAGCCAGCAGGTGGTCATCCCCTGAGGGGTCCCAGACTGCGATAGGGCACAGGGTGGGCTGAGGGCCCCCCCCCCAAGTGCACAAATTTTTGTGCACTGGGCCTCTAGTGTTCAATAATTACTAGCTGTTGTAATTATGATGGGTGGACATTACTTACATTTCGTCTTTGAATACCAACTCAAGAAATGTATATAGGTGCACTGGTTTGGGGTGTTCATGAGGGAAGTTGCGTAATGCAATTTAATGGGTGGGTTACTCAGGTTTTACTCCTTGACAATCTTTGGAGGCAGAGATTTGTGACCCAAAAGCCCTCATTTAAAAAGCCTCAAAATGGGCAAGATCTGAGAGTTGGAGGAAGGGAAAATATCCTCCTGAGAACCCTGACTCTGTTGGTGTGAAATTATTTTCTTAAATTAGACTTGCAAATAGTTTTTAAAAATCATTGCTCTCACACAGCCAAGCCTGCAGAACTGGCTCTACCCTCCTCCAAGTTACCAAGAAACCATACCTTCTCCTTTCTCCTCTTCCCATTTCTTCTGTGCTCAGCAGCACTTACACCTGCACCTGAATAAAAAGGCAAGGGTGACCAGCACATATGATTGCGGAGGGATTTTTGTGACGGTCAGAGCAGTGAGGTTGGGAGTACAATTTCTCACACTGAAAGAAATCTAAAGGAGATGTCAAACTTTTTATGAAAGTTGCTCCTTCAGACATATTTGTTTCCTAAAGCACTCTGTAGAATATAAGATACTGGGGGAAATGGTCAAAGGCCAGGTTATATTTGATTTTCAGGAAGTATTACTTGATGAACTCAATGATGATTTTGGTAACTGATATTTGGTTAAAGTTTTGGATCCTAATTCCTAAAGTCCAGTTACTTTTTCAGCAATCCAAGTAACTGTCCCCACATGGCCCCCTTAGAATCTGAGACCCTGACTAGCCCTCAATGAAAAACTTCAGCACCTTGGACAGGACCCGAGCCAGCGTGGTGACTGAATGGTGAGAGACCCTTATTAAGAAAACACATTCTTTGGTCAAAGTGAAATCTTTCTGATTTTAACTTAAGTTCACATATTCTCTTTTGTTTCTTGCCCAGCTAGCCAATAACTTTACTATTAAAAATATGAAGGCAGTAACTTAGATATTCCATAGACATCTCTTCTCTATGCTAATTCATCCCTGATTCCTTTTATCTTATTTTTTCTTTGAATCAGCTTTAAACTCCATTCTTTTAGGTGTTGGGCCACACACCCCTTACCCCTGCAGGAGAGCTCCTGGGATAAATGGGGGTAATAGTCCCAGACTCACTGCAGATAATCTGCAAGGCAGAAAATCTAATTGTAGGTAATTAGGAGTTACCCCAAGATTCTTTAGACAGGAGCTTGGTATTGTCTTATGGTCATAATTGTAGGTAATTAGGAGTTACCCCAAGATTCTTTAGACAGGAGCTTGGTATTGTCTTATGGTCATAAGCAACAGAATCTGAATAAAAACTAATTTGAAATAGATTGACTACTAATTTCTATCATTATTTGTACATTTTCGATGAGCTTATTACTATTGCCACGTGTTTAACTGTAGCGTCTTAAAATATAATAGTTACAGATGTCAGAATGTGTTTCATGATACTGGGTACCCCGTCTGGAACTATACTGAGATTCTCTCCATACTATTCATATGGTGTTGAGACTCATTAAGACTTTCTAATGGCAAATGGGATGAATGAGCCCTTTATATCTGGAGTAATAATTTATTACTCACCCTCATTTCTGTCTCTTTTCATCCATGCTTTCTTTTTCGAAGCAGAAATAGCTTTTTTTATTATGAAAATCTCTCTTACACACATCGAAAAACTTCAGAAAATTGCAAAAAATAAACCACCTTGAACTCACCACCTAGAGACGATCCAAAAAAATTTTTTGGAACAGATCTTTTGTCGGTTGGCCTGTCTTTGTATATCTCATTGTCTCCTATTCTATTTAGAAACATGAAATTATCCCATATATTCTGTTTTGTAATATGATTTTTATCACTTTGTTAAGTGGCGCTTCATTAAGTATCTTTTGATCATCAATAAATATAGACATTTATAATCATTTTAAATAACTGTGGAGTAGGACTTTAATAAGATGTGTATTGAATACATCTATCATTACTTTATAATCATTTCATTGACACCTCTTTCTGTAGCTACTACTGTGGAGACCATTTACCTGGAGGCTTTAACCAGCTTTCTGCAGAAACAGTTCAATGGGAAAATGATAATCTTTTCAATGGATGGTGCTGGAATAACTGGATATTTATATGCAAAAATGAACTTCAATCCTCACCTCATTTCATACACAAATACCAAAGTGAAATAGATCATAGACCTAAATGTAAGATCTGACAATATAAAATTTACAGGAAAAATTCCTTTTGATCTTATGTTAGGCAAAGATTTATTAGATAGGACACAAGAATGATGAACCATAAAATAAACAAGTGATGAATTGGACTTTATCAAAATGGAAGACTTTTCCTTTTCAAAAGATGCCACTAGAAAATGAAAAGTGTAGCCATGGAAAGAGAGAAAATATTTTCAGAACAGATATCTGATAAAGAATGTGTATGCCAAGTAAATAAAGAACTCTTACAACTCAATAAAAAAGATGACGCACTAAAATATTGGCAAAATATTAAATAGACATTTCATCAAATAATATATATGAATAACAAAAAAGCGCATGAAAAATTGCTTAACATCATTGGTCCTTAGGGAAATGCAAATTAAAATCACAATGATACCACTTGACATCCCCTAGAAAGGCTAAAATTAAAGACGGACAGTAATAAGTGTTGACAAGGATGGGAATGCAAAATGATACAGCCTTTTTAGAAAACATATAGGCAGTTCTTATAAATGTAAAGAGTTCTTACCATATGGCCAAGCAATCTTATCCTTTGATATTTTCCTAAAAGAATTAACAATATATATTCACACAGAGATGTGTATTTGAATGTTCCTAGCAGATTTACTCAAATAAATAAGACTGAACAACAAATATACACTCTAAACATGAATAAGACTCAAAGGCATTATTATAGGTGATATAAGCCAGGGACGAGAAAAGGCAGAAATTATATTGACAGGAAGTAGATGGGTCATTGCAAAGGCCTGGGGTGGGAGTAGGGATTAACTACACAGGGTCATGAGGGATCTTTTTGGGGTGATGAAAATTTTCTGTCATGATTCTGGTAGTGGATTCATGGCAGAACCAATTGTCAAAATACAACAGATTCTTTTTAAATGATTAAAGTGTATTGTATATAAATTATATGTCAGTAAAGGATATTTAAAAAAATAAGGTTTTATGGGAAACCAAATAGAGGAATGTGCCACAGTTTCTGCTCTTGTAAAATGATTCATACCAGCCTGAAGGTTCAGGATTCTAAGATCATCCAGCAGCAGCAGCAACACTTTAATAGGCACATTTATAAAAACCCACAGATCCACGTTGCTGTCAGGACTGGCGATTCTCCTTATGTTAACTTGTTAAGGGGGAAACGTCTTGCCAAGAGCACACTGGGCCTTCTGTCTGCAGGATTAGCACATGGTGAGCAGTGCAGCAAGGGGTCTCTGCTCCACCTCTGAGTGTGTATCTTATTATCTCCTATTTGCAATCTTGTCCATCCTGGTTCATGAAGGATTTTGAGGAGTTGGGAGCAAGCATTTTTCCCTTGACATGCCCCAGCACAGCCAATATTTTAAACAGAGTTGGAACTGTCCTTCCTTTTAGCCTTCTTTTTTTTATTCTCCCACCTTGTCTCCATCCTGCCTCCACCATGGATTTAACTCCATTTTTCTACCATCACCAGCCAACAATCTCCATGTAAAATATTCAGATGTAACTAATGAATTCTGAGATGGTTCGCTCTCTTGGACTGGGACCTTATTTTCCCCCTTCAATTTACCCTCCATACAGCTTGATACGCATCATTGGCACTAAATAAATAAGCTGTAATTAATACATATTTGGCTCTTGTGCTGTTTATATTCCTCTTCTGAAAACCAGATTAGAACATGCACTTCTAAATCAAGGGAACTTTTCTACCCCTTCCTTCTTTTGTATGATAGTAAACTAATTATTTTAATGAGTGGGGCGGGTGATATTTTCCCAGATCCCTTCCATTTGGATACTTAACAATTTGACTACTAAAAAAAATTCTTGTAGAAGTGAGTGGTTAATGAACAAACCACAATTATATGCTGAAAGGAAAGAAACAGGAAGTGCCTAGAATCCCAATTTGACTTTAGAAAAGGATCCCCCACAATCAGGGTGTGCAGTAGATCCACATGCGTGTGTTGAAGAGCCACACCCAGAAAGAACAATAATATGTCGGGAAGCATCATGAAACAACCCACCACAGTGTATTCTGGCAAGTGGAAGGGAATTGTGTTGTTTATCAAAACAGAAATAGTTGTTCAGTGCTTACTATGTACCAACAGCTAAGTACACGTTATATTACCTAATCTTTATAATAACTGTACAACACAGGAACTAACATTATCCTCATTTCACAGATGGGGAGACAGCACCCCATAGAGGTGAAATAATTTGCCCAACATAAGTGCAGGAGGGTGTGAACTCAGGACTGCTTCCCAAGTCTGGGTCCTCAGCTGCCGCTCTTCTGTGACTGGTCCTGTAGAAATTTGCCACCATCATCAAACAGTAGTGTTGGGGTTCACCATCAGGGCTGGCAAAGACTTTCCAGCGGCCAACAATGAGTGGCAGTTGGATAATTAACTTGTCTTCCCTGGAGCTCTGGTCATGGGACAGTCTTCAAATGGGGCATGAAAAGGCACTTGGCAAATTGCAAGAGGAAATAATGCTTCAAAAATGAAAAATTGATGCCCATTTATCAACGGTGGGTAACAAGAAAGCAGGCACCATCCGTTTGGGGCTATTGCTGAGATCAGTTATGAAGTTGGACTGATGATGGAAATGGTTGCATTCCTGGATGCTAATCTTCTGCCAAAGCAGAGACCATTTCCCAATCATATTGCTCAGGCCTCATGCGGGTTCTCTCTTTCTTTGATTTAGTTGGGTTATTTTGGCTGCTGTTTTAACAGTGGTGAAATTCACCGAGTGTCCTAGCAGGCACTTTCGGTGTGCAATGACAGGATTTTAAAATGCTTTCTTTCAGATAGATTTGAACGTAAAAGCCATTCTTTAACTCGGAGAGAGGGGTCGTCAAAAAGCAGTTTGCGGAGAAACCAAGATGGCGGCATAGATAAACACTGGAGTTTGCTGCCTTGAACAACCACTTCAAAAATACAACTAAAAGACAGAACGGACATCATCCAGAATCACAGGAAGGCTGGCTGAGTGGAAATTCTACAACTAGAAGGAAAGAGAAAAGTATACTGAGACTCAGAGGAGGCACAGTGTGGAAGTAAAATACTAAGGTACAGAGTTGCACACTGAGTGGGCTGTCGTTTTCAATCGGGAGGGAGTCTCAGGCTATGAGCTCCACTTCCGGGCGAGTCTCTGGGGACCCAGACTCATGCGGGAGAAGCGGGACAGTCTGGCATCTGTCGGAACTTGAGGGTAGCTTTCTCTCGGAGGGGCTTGCAGCGATTGCTGAGACACTGAGAAGCGGAGCCTCTGAGAGCAGCCATGACTGCTAGCCCCTCTCTGTTGATCCCCTGGGACCCTCCCGCCCAAGCCCTGCAGGGAGGCTTTTGCTGGATAGCCTAAGGCAGAGGCTAGATTAGCACCTCCCTAGAGATCCAGGAGCCAATGTACCCAGAGGTCACAGCGGGACCATCCAGTTTGCAGCTCAGTGGAACCATAAAGGACACACTCAGGGGGCAGACTCAATGAGCACCAAAGTCCCATTGAAGCAAGTCTTGCCCCGGAGGGGTGTCTCCAGCACAGAAGTTCTCCCACTGCAGACACAGCAGATTCTCACAGCCAATTGGCCTGGAGGTCAATTCCTCCCAGTGATACCTACAACAATCAAGGCTTAACTACAACAAGACTGTGCACAAAGCCCACAAGGGGATGCACCAAGAGTGTCCTCCTCAGGTAACTGGGGAGGCTGAACCACTGGGCCCTAGAGGACACTTAGCACAGAAAACCACTTTATCAACACAGGGAAGCATAAAAAATGCGGAGACAAAGAAAAGGGACACAAATGACAGAAATGGAGGAAAGCAAACTACTGGATATAGAGTTCAAAACCACACTTTTAAGGTTTTTCAAGAATTTTCTAGAAAATGCAGATAAACTTAATGAGACCTACAAGAAATCTAATGAGACCCTTGAGGTTGTGATAAAGGACCAACTAGAAATTAAGCATACACTGACTGAAATAAAGAATATTATACAGACTACCAACAGCAGACCAGAGGATCACAAGAATCGACTCAACAATTTGAAATACGAAGAAGCAAAAAACACCCAACCGGAAAAGCAAAATGAAAAAAGAATCCAAAAATACGAAGATAGTGTAAGGAGCCTCTGGGATAGCTTCAAGTGTACCAACATCCAAATTATAGGGGTGCCAGAAGAAGAGAGAGAGCAAGATAATAAAAACCTATTTGAAGAAATAATGACAGAAAACTTCCTCTACCTGGTGAAAGAAATAGACTTACAAGTCCAGAAAGTGAAGAGAACCCCAAACAAAAGGAATCCAAGGAGGACCACACCAAGACACATCATAATTAAAATGCCAAGAGCAAAAGACAAAGAGAGAATCTTAAAAGCAGCAAGAGAAAGAAAGTCAGTTACCTACAAGGGAGTACCCATATGACTGTCAGCTGATTTCTCAACAGAAACTTTGCAGGCCAGAAGGGAGTGGCAAGAAATATTCAAAGTGATGAATACCAAGAACCTACAACCAAGATTACTTTATCCAGCAAAGCTATCATTCAGAAGTGAAGGTCAGATAAAGAGCTTCACAGATAAGAAAAAGCTAAAGGAGTTCATCACCACCAAACCAGTATGATATGAAATGCTGAAAGGTATCTTTTAAGAAGAGGAAGAAGAAGAAAAGGTAAAGATACAAATTTTGAACAACAAATACACATCTATCAACAAGTGAATCTGAAAATCAAGTGAATAATCTGATGAACAGAATGAACTGGTGATTATAATAGAATCAGGGGCATAGAAAGGGAGTGGACTGACTATTCTTGGGGGGGAAAAGGGTGTGGGGGATGAGGGAAGAGACTGGACAAAAATCGTGCACCTATGGATGAGGACAGTGGGTAGGGAGTGAGGGCAGAGGGTGGGGTGGGAACTGGGTGGAGAGGAGTTATGGGGGAAAAAAGAGGAACAAATGTAATAATCGGAACAATAAAGATTTAACTAATCAAAAGAAAAGAAAAGCAGTTTGCTCACCTAAGTAAATTCGAGTATGGTAATGATTTTTCAGATACAGCACCAAAGGCACTATATATGAAGAAACAATTAATGAGCTGGACTTCATTAAAAGCAAAACCTTTTGGAGTGCTAGAGTGCTGGGCTGGGGAGTCTGGGGGAGGACAGACTCCAGCCCTGACCTTAAGGAGCCTTGTATAGGGTGGGGGAAGGGAGAGCACAGTCAAGAAACCCTTCTGTATTATGATGTGGTTGGTGTCAGGAAGAAAAGAAAACTTGTAAGGGTTGGAGGGTGGGGCAGGGTGTTGATGCCACTTCAAACAGTGATCTGAAAGAGCTGCTTTGAGGAGGGAAGTTCAAGGAGGCTGAGTGGAGAGAGGCAAGACAGTTGGCCATTTGGCTTTCATGGCTATTCCCGGTGTAGGAGCAGAGTAGATGTGTACACCTGCTGGGGTCCAGCCCCAGTGGGTCCAGGGGTTCCCAAAGGTGTGGACGGAGTCGGCGAAGAATGAATGACACGGAGGCAGTGTTAAGATGATCATCATAGCCAGGTTCCTCTCTTTATTTTCCTTTTACATCTGTATTTATACTATTTGATCTTAATCCTATCCATTCTATTCCAAAGGTTAGGGCGTTTCTTATCTCCATTCCAAGGTTACTCTATTGTTCTATTAAGCTACAAGGAAGTAACTGAAGGAGGTTATTCTATATAAAGATTATGTAGCTTAAGCGTGATTGTTCGTAGTTAAAGTGATTAACTAGCCGAACCGGTTTGGCTCAGTGGATAGAGCGTCGGCCTGCAGACTCAAGGGTCCCGGGTTCGATTCCGGTCAAGGGCATGTACCTTGGTTGCGAGCACATCCCCACTGGGGGGCGTGCAGGAGGCAGCTGATTGATGTTTCTCTCTCATCGATGTTTCTAGCTCTCTATCCCTCTCCCTTCTTCTCTGTAAAAAAAATCAATAAAATATATTTTTAAAAAAGTGATTAACTACCCCTCTGGCATTTAGTTAAAGGGTTTACTGATAAAAATCCTCACCTGGGGAAACAATCTTTCTCGGGGAGCGTTAAGAGGGGGAGCAAACATATTAAGAACAGTGAGCCATATACGCCAGGTCCCTTGAAACATCCCTGCAGCGACTGAGTCAAGCAGCCAGGGTGGATCGGCTTCCAGCATACAGCATCATAATCCTCTTCTGCTCAACACCCCCCCCCAC
>NW_005871203.1:1128002-1134234 GCF_000147115.1 Myotis lucifugus | reverse complement strand
GCCCTCCAGCCCTCCAGCCCTCCAGCCGCCAGCCCGCCAGCCCGCCCGCCCGCCAGATGGTCTGCACCGCGACCCATGTCCCGCCGCAAGGCCGGCTGCAAGCCCCGCCGAGTAGACCCCGAGTCCGCCGCCCACACCGACGATGAGATGGAGATGGGGGACCTGGTCATAAATGTGAAGCCCGAGCCACATCCGTGGCCCCTACAGGCCGCGGAGCTGCAGCGGGGTTCTCCAAAGGAAGTGCCCACGCCAGGTCGCCTGGAGGCCGCACCCCGCTCCTGCCCTACCCTGGTGCCCACTGCCGCCGGTACCGTCCTCGCCCTCGGCTTGCAGAACCAGTCGGCGCCGTGGACTTCTCTGGTCCCTAATCCTCACGACCGCCAGCCCTGGACTGGCAAACACACAGATACGTTGACCTGCGACCTCTGCCTGCAGACCTTCCCGCTGAAGGCCATCAAGGCTTTCGTGGACCACAAGAAGCAGGGCTGTCAGCCCTCTCGAGGCCGCAGCCCTTGCCCGGACTCAGAACTCGAGAACCTGAAGGCTTTGACTTGCCTCCGCTGTGGCCGACAATTCACAGAGGCCTGGAAACTGCTGCACCATGCCCAGTGGGACCACGGACTGTCCATCTACCAGACACAATCTGAGGCCCCAGAGACTCCGCTGCTGCGCCCAGCAGAGGTGGCTGCAGCCAGGTCAGCAGTGGTGGGGCAGGAAGTGGAGGCCAAGGGCTCCCGGGCGAACAGCCTCCCCCAGCGGAGCCCCACCTGCCTTGTGTGCTTGAAGACCCTCAGCACCTTCAGCAACCTGAAGGTGCACATGCGCTCGCACACGGGCGAGCGGCCCTACACCTGTGACCAGTGTTCTTACGCCTGTGCCCACAGCAGCAGGCTCAACCGCCACAAGAAGACCCACGGGCAGCTGCAGCCTCAGAGCCCCTACACGGCCAAGGCCAGTCAGGAACAGGCCTCAGCTGCGCCTCCAGAGCCAGCCGCCCATGCCGCTGCCCCAGCCAGGACTCTCCTGTGCAGCCCTGAAGGGGCTGGAGCTGCCGACACAGCAGGTGTGCAGGAACCTGGTGCTCCAGGTGGTGGAGCTCAGGCTGGTCCTGGTGGGGACAGTTGGGGCGATGCCATCAAGGAAGAGAGAATCAACTCTGCCCAGATCCCAGAGAAGTTGCCTAAGAAGACTCCAAAGACAGTGGGCAAGAGCCATGGGCCCGGGGGCAGCTGTGAGTTCTGTGGGAAACGTTTCACCGACAGCAGCAGCCTGACTGTGCACCGGCGCTCACACACCGGGGAGCGGCCCTATACCTGCGAGCTCTGCTCCTTTGCCTGTGCCAAGAGGAGCAAGCTTAACCGCCACCGCCTCGTTCGTGGTCTGGGGTCCGGCGGTGCTCGCTTTGAGTGCCCCCACTGCCGTGTGCCCTTCCGCCTGCAGGTCACCCTGGACAAACACCTGTGGCAGAAGCACCCCAAAGCAGGCGGGGAGGCCTGCGTGGCAGGAATGCCCTTCCCCCCTGCTGTCCCTGGTACCACTGCTCATGTATCTGTTGATCATGTCCTGCTGTGAATAAATCCTCCCTCCCTCCCTCTAGTTTGTAAAATATTAAAAAATAAAAATAAAAAATAAAAAAATAAAAGTAAAAAAAAAAGCAGTTTGCATTTTTCGTTATTTAACTCTTATGATAGTGAGACGGGGCCTGATACAACGCCAGGTGCTGTGGGTGCTAGGATGACATAAAGGCGTCACCCCGAGGAACTAAGAAAAGGGAGTTTGAGAAGTTTGAGGTGACTTGTTTTCCTGTTTGACTTATCTGGGTATCCAGTTGAGCAAACTGAACAATTGATTCTCCTTTTCTTTCCCCACCTCCTCCACACAGACTTCCCACCTCGTGGGTTTAGGACCTAAGTGTGAGGTCAACAGGTCCCAATCCATGAAACTCCATAGCAGACACGAGCACGGCACGATATTGCAGAGCGGCTGAGACGAAGCGTAAGCCTCTGCCTGGTCTCCTTAGCAGGGCAGGAGAATAGGGTGTATTATGCACATTTTAATTGAAGGATGTAAAAACTGGCCTTAATAATGAAAAGTGAAACTGAACCTTTCCCCTCAGTAATTAAACACCAACCAACAGCACTCTTAGGGACCGGGAAGCGTTCAGTTTTCTCTTTCCTCCGACGGTTGAACTCAGAGAGGGCTAGGTGACTGTCTACAAGTGGCTCACTCTACAGTTCTTAAAAATTCCCACCTGGACTCTAAG
Organism: Myotis lucifugus; assembly: GCF_000147115.1. Taxonomy (NCBI): domain Eukaryota; kingdom Metazoa; phylum Chordata; class Mammalia; order Chiroptera; family Vespertilionidae; genus Myotis; species Myotis lucifugus. Next base: position 1,131,971 of record NW_005871203.1, on the reverse strand, counting down.
AGGCTGATCTGAGATTTCGCGCTGGATTTCCGTAACTTTTCAGCATCTTCAGTGGTAGAGTTCTCTGTTGCTGTGAATTCTGTGCCAGCACTTGGCATTATGTTGAGTATGCACAGCTCTGCCACAAGCTGCTGTGATCGAGAGAAAATAACATGTTTCTAAGTCTACACACAGAAATAGATCTGGTAAATACATGTCTATTTGTGTGTAAATGGGATGGAGGAGATTAGTCTATAATATTTTCAGTCTTTCCTTTGCTCTCGCCTTGTAAAAGGAAGTGAGTTTTGCTTGGGCATCAGGCCCCGGCTTTCCTCAGTTAAGTAGAATCTGTATAACGAGAAGGGAAAGCAAAAATGAATGAAGTCAGAGCGGCCCAAGGGAACTACCCAGTGAAACAAACAAACAAACAAAAATGGGCAAAGAGGAGGAAGAAGAACGTCAGAAGAACCATGGAGGCTGGGTTGCCAGGGAAGATTTCAGGAGAAGTTAAAGTTTGGGGAACAGTTATTTTCCACGTGGAGGATGGTGAGGGGCAGAAATGGGTACACAGTGTTTTAGATAATGTTTGACATATATGGATAATATCCTATGTCTTATGAAGACTCATGAGAATGGGGTAAAGATTTGGATCTCTATTGGTTATATGTTTTTTGTACTGTTATTTTTTTGGATAGACAGGGAAATAGAGTGTCAGCCATGATGATGTGGGCCTCTGGATATATTCATTCATTCATTCATTCATTCACTCATCTTTTTTGGTTTAGTTAGCTGTTTTCCGCCTCTTTTGTGTGAAGCATTAAAATGTAGATTTAAAACATAAGATCATCAATTATGTGGCCTTAGGTGATACTCAAACCCTCGGAACCCCTCTCTACACTCTCTCCTGTCTTATAGCTGATTTCCCTTCTGAATAAGAGGGAGGAAGTAGCCTGGGAGTAGCCCAATCACAGAGTAGTGTATGAAGATTTGCTGGACCTGGAGCAGGACGCTGCCCAGAGGATGAAGTGGGATGACCCCCCGCTCCCTCCCTGTAAGGCTCCTACAGAGGCTCCCATGTAGAATCCAGCTTTGTTGCTGTAGTCTCGGGTATCCATTCAGTGACGGGAAAGCCATTGACCTCTCTGGATTAGACTGGACAACCTCCAAGGTCTTTTCAACTTAACAATGTCATGGTTCTGTAATAGAAAAGATTTTTAAAATTATAGATACGATGATTTTCTGAGATTAATGGCGGGAATGAGCAAAGAGCACCTATTAGCTCCACCTGCCAGCTCAGGTGTTGACCTGGGGCATAGCTGATCCAGCTGACATTATTTTAGAGTGTGCTTTTATAGCTCTCATACTGGGTTGTGTTTCGACTGACATTTAGTCAGGATGACAGAAGTTAAAGGAAGCTTTGTATTTCTTTCCTTACCATTGGAAAGTAAGGACATTTCTCTGTTGTACACATGTTCCAACCTTCTCTTGATGCAGTTTGATGTGTAATAATAACAACAGAAGAGGGATCTGAATCACGGTGGCAGTTCGAACCACAGAACAGAAAATGGTAAACTGGAGTAACTCTGAGACCAACTTAAAGCAAAATCAAGTGGTAAATTATCTTTGTTCTGATAATGCTAACTCTGCATGTTAAGCTTGGATGTTATTATTCTGTAGTTTGTGGATGATATTTGATGCAACATTTTTTAGAAAAAGTTGTCAATACTTTAAAAAAAGCATATTTTACATAAAGATCTGGAATCCTGGCTTCTCTTAAAAGTGGATCAGCTGCAGTGGAGTAGCTGCTGCCGTTTTTCCTGGGACATGCATTCTCCTGTTTCCCCTGAAATCCCCCCCCACCCGCGGCCACTTCACTCATGTCCCGCTCCCGTAACTGCACCCCACTGGCCGAGGGTCAGTCTTGCCCTGCCCTCTGGGGAGCACCTGTCTGGCTGCTTTGCCTGGACACCACTGCTCTCCTCCCCAGCCCGGCTCAAGCTGCCCCTTCCTGAGAGTCTGGCCTGAGTGACTTGATCTTCCTCCTCTCGCGGTGCACCTGAGACAAGGGCTGGTGAGAGGGGGCTGTCCAGGGAGGGAGGAGCACTTTATTAATACTGGTGTTTACAACTTCCAGCATAAGGTGATAAAAAAGCACCAATGGGCTGACTTTTATTTTTTATAATTTTTAATTAATTAATTAATTAATTAATTAATTTAAAGAAAACCTTTACGAACTGACTTTTAACCCCCCACAGACAACGCTTTCACTTTCCGAGTGCCCCTGAGGGGGCTCCTCTTCCCACTGCCCCGACTGGGCCACCAGACTTCTCACCCTATGTCAGCGCAGTACGTTCACCCAGATGTGTGATCACCTGACTCACACCTGTCTCCCCACCCGCCGAGGCCTGCGCACTGCTGTGTGTGCGGAGCTCAGCACGCTGCCCGACTGTCACAGTGCTCAGTGCGCATCTGCTGACTCGATGACAAGGTGAAGGGATAAAGTTAGCTTGTCCACTTGAGACAACACGCTGCATCACTGGCCAAGCTGATTGGAAACCAAGTTTCTGAATCTTCCTGTTCCTCCCAGAGTACATGGACGATATCAAGCAACTTCCACCTCCTCCTCCTCAAGAGGTAATTAGAAACCAGGAGCCAAATTTGCACCCCTGGATCAATATGTGGCAAAATCTCAGCTCTATCACCTTAAAACCCAGGCAATTAACTAGGTTTGAAAAGGTCAGTGGTGACTGAGCGCTTCTCTGACAGGCTGAGCTGTCCAACAGAACTCCGCTCAAATGAGAAAAGCCTCCGGCACAGTGAATCAGAGCTCTGTGGAGGTGTCGCTGTCCGGGCTCCGAGCTGCTCTGGGGTGCAGGGAGGGCTCCCTTTTGCTGGTATATTCTGAATACAGCATGGGAATCTGCCACCACCCTTCACAGAACCTACCCTTCGAAGGAGCTGCTCTTTTTTGAGTCTCTGCAACTGGGCCAGACAGTATAAACCCTTTCATGTGTATTTCCTTCAATATACTTATGAGGTTAATATCATTAATATTCTTATTTCCAGCAGATGAAACTGAGGCTCAGAGAGGTTAAGCCATTTTCCCAAAGCAACACAGTAAGCGATGGAGGTAAAACCTGGGATGCCTGGTTCTTCCACTTGCAATCTCTTGAATTCTGGATGAGTGTGGTGCATGGTGGTGCAGAAGCCCATCTGAGCCATACCCAGGGCTCCACAGGGGGGCACGGAGCTCCGAGGAGGGGCACAGGGCACAGAGGGCGCTGGCCTGTTGGCTGGGGACCCACTGCCTGGGGCCCCTCACCAGGACTAGAGCCCCGATTTACTCCAGCTTCCTTTCTGCATGATCTCTGGAGCACAACGTCTCTCTGACATTGCTCCGGCCCTGACGCTCTCCCCAGCCCCCCAGCAACAGGAGGGGTGGGGTCCTCTCACTGGGACGTGGCTCTGCACAGAGAGGCAGGGGTTTCCATGGGCTCCCGACCATGGGACTTGAAGTTCAGTGTATCCTGGCATTTCCCAAAGGGTGGCATCTGTCCCCTGGAGAGCAGACCAGATGCGCTCAGGCGGTACTTGGAAGAGATTAATTGCAATAATTATTTCTTTTAATGAGCATGAGCCCCACGGACCAGGATTTATGGTGGTTATTGCTCAGGGCGAGGCCTCAGCAGCAGAGAGCTTGGGGTCCCCCCAGATGGGCAACCCTGGCTGATGTAAAGAGATGATTGTGGATGCATTCGAGGTGATTTTAGTATAAAATAAAGTGGAGTAGCACAGACAATTCTCTTTTCCACTCTCTTTTAATGTTTCTGATTATAGGAGAAAAAAACCATCTCCTTTGGTCCTTGAACAATGGCCAGCGTCCCTTTTGTCAAGGAGACCGCAAGAGCGGATGGGAGCCTTCCCTTCCCAGGAGCCGCACCCAGCCGGAACCCAGCGGCCATGCTGTTTCCACTGCATTTCGTTGTAATG
>NW_005871203.1:1122655-1126984 GCF_000147115.1 Myotis lucifugus | reverse complement strand
AAAAAAAAAAAAAAAATATACAAGACAAAAAACACAATAAATAAAAGCGTGTTTCTGGTTTTTTTCTGTTTCGTTGGGGGGGGGGGAGGGGGGTACTCTAGGTTTTTAAGAAAACAATTCCAAGGTCCTGAACCTGAGTGTCTGAGGAGTTGCATTTGTGAGCCAGAATCCTAAGGAGCACTCTAAGGAGATGGATAGAGAGCCAGAGACAGGATTGCTTCTAAGGGTATAGGAAGGATCACACAAGGAAAGAAACAAGGGTTGGTGAAGGGCCCCAGGGGCACCAACAGCCAGAAGCCATTGATCCCTGGGGGCCTGAAGGGGCACAGGAGGGAGTGGACCCTGGAACCCAGAGAGACCTGAGACTACAGGAAGGGGACCTCTCACCTGGAACTGTGGCCTTGAGTAGAGGAATGCAATCAGTGTCAAATTGCATTGTAGCTGAGAGGATTGATAGCAAATCTCCCCTGCCTCCCATTCTCCAGCTTTCTCCTGCTGCCCCCACTGGTCAACCCAAGTAGGAGCCAGAGGGCAAAGGAGCCCGGTGGATGCAGCTCATAAAATTCATGTCCAGGGAAAAAGCAGGGTGGAAAATGGTGGGGATTGAATCTGGAACGGTCAAGGGTAGCATATCCAGCACAGAAATCTTAACCTCTCTGACTCAGTGACTGTATTAGTCAGCTATTGGTGCGTAACAAGTCACCACAACACTTAGAGCCTTAAACAATAAACAGCAGTGTGGAAGCCCCTACTTCCAGCCCTTTAGGCCTCATTTCCATTCTTTATATCTGCCATGCTCCCTCCTGCTATAGGACTTAAAAGGGGGCATACAAGGGACATGAGGTAAATTGTTTCCTCTCCTGGGTTCCCAGCAGCCCCCTGACCCCATCCATTGTGTCATATTACTTCTTCCTAATGCTTTAATTCTCAACTCATTTGTTAGCTTTTTCTCATCTCCTTGACCAGGCTGTTTGTTGTATATATTTCTCCCTTGTAATGAATTTTGTACTTGTAATTTTACACTCTCTGTGGGATTATTGGTTTAACATCTGTCTTCTCTACTACCCTGTACACTCCATGAGGGTAGAGTCTGCTCATTTTTGCTACTATTATACTCCCAGATCCTGGCTCAGTGCCTGCACTACAGTGGGTGTGCAATGAGTATCCGTGGAATGAACAAATCTATGAGTGAATTCTAGGATGTTTTCAATTTTTTGATTATCTTACTGAGTTCCTGATAACAGCTGTGCTAACTTCTAGGAAGAGACGGTGCATGGTATCTAGTCTCCTCTAGTAATGAAATCTGTTTAACATCCTAAATGGAACATTTCCCAACTGATTTTTTGAGCATAAAACTTTTTAACAGCATGACACAGCTATTAACATCTATGGGGTTAGTGTTCTGTGAGAGACAAATTTAGAAATTTCTGTATTATAATTTCCTTGAGCGCATGGATTACATACCATCCATCCATTCATCCATCACCCAAATGTCCATCTATCCAACCATCCATCATTCCATGCAACAAAAAACATCAGAAAACCTGTGATGTATCTGGCACTAGGGACTCAGAGGTCAACAACACCTGTGTTCATGCTTCTCCCCCTGTCAGAGCCATCCAGGAGGTCCTGCTTGAACCTTTTCCATGAGAACCTAGTGGGGTTTCTGAAGGGAAGCCTAGGAAATTGTGGGGCCCCCCTAATATTGCAGCCCCCCTGCTAGTCCATACTCAGCCTCCAACAATCCGTCAAAGTTACCATCTGAGTGTTCCTTCTAGTAACGGGTCCAGTGGCCTGTGCTCCTCCAGGTGAGCAGATACTGGCCACAACCTTCTGAAGTCCCCTCTGTGTTCAGATGATTAGGATGGCACTGTGCCCTGCAATCTCAGTTCTTTCGTGGGTCCCATACCAGACATGGACTTTCAGTTTGTTGAGCTTTGTTGTTATACGAATGGGAGTGACACCTTCCAATTCTTTCCTTGTGGGGGCGGGGCCCAGAGTCAACACATTAACAGCACACATTTACACAGACAAAGACAGTGCAGCTCTGTCCCACCCACTGCGCAGGCCTCCTTGTTCCTGGAGGTCTCTAGATGCTCCTGGAGAGTTGGGGACGTTGACTAGATGGCAAGAAGCTTGTCTTCTCCCGCCTGATCCCATCCTCTGAGCCGGGCTTACCCAGGCTGTGCCAAGGTCTTTAGATTTTGTGCTAGTGTTTGGGAGGTGGGGGTCTGCACTGAACCAAGTTTCCCTTGGTAACCAGGGCCCAGAGAAAACACCAGCTAGAAATACTAAGTCTATTTGCATCAAAATTAGACCTCCTTAAATTTGCCCAGCCCTTTAGCTACAGAATAAGTGTGAAGTTCTGCTCGCTGAGCTAGTTCCCGCTAAATGGGTCCACTTGGACGCACACAGAAGAGCACTGTGGGTGTAGAAAATGGAGAGAGTTCTTTCTGCTAAACATCTGTGCGGTGGCAGATGATTCTAGAAAGCATCCAGGAAGTCTCTTAAAGTCCCCACACCAGCCCGTTGCAGGGCCGGAACTCTTAGCTATTCCTCTCCTCTCAGCCGGACCCCCATGGGCTGGATCTTCCCACTCCAGTTGTTCCAACACATGGGGATCCCAGGCTGTGGGCAGAGAGGACCACCAGGCCTGACACGTTCCAAATAGCAGATTGTAAGAGGTCTCACCTTGAGGCCTCTATTTGGTGACAAACTACTTGTCAGTCACATGAAAGCCCAGAGGAAGGCTTGAGCTGAGATGAGCCCTCCCTCCCCCAGCTAAAAATATGGCTCCACAGCGCCCTGCTGACCCCTGCATGTTTGATGATGGGAAGGTCTTTCAATTATTAGGCGAGTGGCTGTTAAAGAGGATTTGAAATCATCTGTGTTCAAAGTTGGCTTTAATTTCTCTAAAGGAGATGGTTTGCCAAAGTGCCTTTGACTATTTAAAGGCTGTTACCCGAGCAAGACATTTGGGTAATTGGGCATTTGATGTTGGTTTGGTGTCACCTTTATGCATATTGATGATCACATGCAGATAAAGGCCTCGTTTCACTTTAATTGGAACCCCTGCCCGGGAGGGGCCGGAGCTCAGCTGGGGTGGAGAGCTCGCTTTGAAGGGTTTGAGTGGATAAAGAAAGATTCCTTTGCATTCTTTTTTCTTCTGTGTTTTAGTTCAGATCCTTCTGATTGTACGGAAGAGAAACAAACTTAGGGAACATTGAACAAAGACAAAATAACAATGGGGAGGGAGGTAATTTTATTCTTGTTTTAAATGCGGCTGTAGCGATGTGTTAAGGAGGTTAAATGTTGAACACGATCAGACCTCATCAGGAACCCAGGCAGCGCCTCTAACCCTCTGCCCTCTATGCTTTCTTTGCATAGATGTATCTCATGCTTTCATGCCTCCCAGTCAGCTTCCTTGGTTACTCCACGAACAGGGCAGGAGAAAGCTGTTCCCAGAGCTTGCCAGTTCACCTTATGTTGAGCCACTTCAGTGAAATGACTGGCTGTGTCTGAATGCTGATCACAGACTCTGGGAGAGAATCTAATCGGACGGGTGCACACCTGTAGAGAACGGGGACCCTGTGGGCATCATCTTGAGACTCCTGCAACATGAACACTTCATTACTAGAATCCCCATTTTACAGATGAGGAAATGGACACCCAGCCTTCCTCACCAACGTCTCATAGCCACACCTGTCTTTTCTTCTTGAGTAAAGACTGTTTTTGTTAGGTCGGAGAGGGCCCAGGATCAGATACATACAGACATGGGATGAGACAATGGACTTCCTCTGGAATTTCTCACAGACCTGGGATTTCTCACAGGTCAACGTGCCAGACACAGATGGCTCCTTCTCCCTGAATACCTTGCTGACCCCCTGCAGCTGAAGCCTCCTCAACTGAATACCTCAGCTCATGTCCCCGCCCCTCACCCAACCGCAGTATAAAAAAAGCGCCCCCCTCCATGTTGGCGTGAATCCACGTGCCCTGTCTTTGTGGGTACGTGGGTCTCCCGGGGACGCAGAATAAACTTTCCTTTCCTTTCTTTTCTGATTCACTGGACTCTATTTCTTGCGCCGCCTCCTGAGCCACCTAACCTAACATTTGGTGCCTTGAAACCCGGGTGGCGCGAGCACTCCATTTGGCCGTCCCTCCGCGGCTCGGGGTGCCCGCCTCTCCCTCCTCGTGGCTCTGGACCCATCAGGACCTCATTTCTTCAGCTCGGCAACTTTTCCCAATTTGGCAGCATCAGCGGTGAGTCCCGCCCCGCCCCCGTGCCCGTTCCTCGTGGCCGCCCGCCGCCGGCATCTCTGTCCGTGAAAC
>NW_005871203.1:1035027-1122555 GCF_000147115.1 Myotis lucifugus | reverse complement strand
TTTACAAGGCTCTGAATCTACAGCTCTGAGAAATGTGAGAAAAGAAACGTGAAGTTGGTTAGCATTTGCATTTTTAGGTTGTTAGGAGCTATCCAGCTTAATTTTTTAAAGTATCGATAAAAATAATGGATAGGAAAGGTATCAACTTCACAGGAAACTATGATTTTGTTTTTACTTTAGCTTAATTTTTAGAAAACTATGATGGTTTAATATCTTTTATAATTACAGAAATAATACTATAATTTCAGGCCCACATCCACTTCTGAGAAGTTACCACTTGCAACAGTTTGACACATGCTCTCGAATAGCTTCTTCTTTTAAAAAATATATTTCTATTGACTTTTTTTTTAGAGAGAGAAAGGCAGAGGGAGAGAGAGAGAAACATCAATGTGAGAGAGCTAAACATCAATCACCAGCTGCCTCCTGCATGTCCCCCACCAAGGATTGAGCCTGCAACCTGGGCATGTGCCCTGACCGAATTGTCGAACCGGCGACTTCTCGGTGCACAGAAAGATGCACAAGCAACTGAGCCACACCGGCCAGGGCTTGAATAGCTTCTCTGATGCACACATAAACCTACACATCCTTGATTGCATGTCTTTTTAAAATGAGATATATTGCAACTCTTTTCTCTTATCAATACAGCATAGCCATCTTTTCATAAAATTCTGTCCATTTTTCAATTTTTTACTCATCCTTCTATTGATTCACATTACAGATGCTGCCTCTTTTGAAAAAGGAAAACAGGGCTGAAAACAGTAATAACTGACCATGTCACATATATCTTATATTGATTTTTCTTATCTTTCTTATCCTTCTGCCCAAAGGTGGAGAGTGAGCTCACAGAGAGGCAGCAATCAGAACAATTGTCTAGCACACCTGTCAGAGGGGGACCCCTCTCTCCACTGAGGGCTGTGCTCAGGAGAGCATGGAAGTGGTGTGTGTGTGTGTGTGTGTGTGTGTGTGTGTGTGTGTGTGTTTACTCTAGAAATCTGGGGGGAGGAGAAAAACGATCTCTCCTTATTTTGTCTTATTCCTTTCAACTTCTAACTTTTCTTATACTTTTCCAGTTTTCTCCTTCCTGTCAAGACATTCTACTAGCATCTCCCACCACCCAGAGGTATAGTGTTCAAGTCTTCCAACCTTGAGGATATTTTCCTATTCTGCGCTGGACAATATTTTTATTTTTTAAAAAAAATTCAAAGGAAACCACCAGTGAGATGTTAGTTTCAAGACAGTTTGAGACCGGATGAATGTAAATGGTTCAGATGAGTGACATTCAGACATCAGTGCCAGCCATTCATCTAGAATTATCTCAATGTCCTTGTGCCCTGGTTGACTGGGTTCTACTATGGAGAGGGTACCTACCATCCCTGGTCCACCCATTCCTGTAGCCTGGACCAGGCTCCCTTCCAGCACAGGGCAAAGGGTGACTTCTGTTACTTGCCCTGGGACAGATGGGGCCATGGAAAGATCCATCAAGACAATGGCTTGTTTGCTGGTGGCTCCTGGGCCCCTAACAACAAAGAGTGTGGCAGGAGCTGAGTCTGTGCTACGGCACTTCTCTAGTCCAAGCTACTCTGGCCCTGGCTTCCTCCTGGCCTGACACCACCCTCCAGGCTCCTGGCCCCAGACAAAGGAGAGGGGATGCTGGTTCTGGCAGGCTCAGCCCAGATCATCGCGGTGGGAGCCACAGCAGAGACTGTGACTGGAAGCGTTTGCCGGGCACCTGGTCCCAGACAAAAGCGGGCAAAAACACGCCAGGTCCTGGTCATTGGTGAACTGTGAAGGTTTTCCTTCTTTTAACAAAAGTGACAAGTTAAAGTGAATTTCTCCAACTCAGATGAAAACTTTGCTCCCAAAGTTTAAACAATTTGGTTCCTTTCTTCTCTTTGCGTGGTTTACAAGGCTCTGAATCTACAGCTCTGAGAAATGTGAGAAAAGAAACGTGAAGTTGGTTAGCATTTGCATTTTTAGGTTGTTAGGAGCTATCCAGCTTAATTTTTTTAAGTATAGATAAAAATAATGGATAGGAAAGGTATCAACTTCACAGGAAACTAGGATTTTGTTTTTACTTTAGCTTAATTTTTAGAAAACTATGGTGGTTTAATATCTTTTATAATTACAGAAATAATACTATAATTTCAGGCCCACATCCACTTCTGAGAAGTTACCACTTGCAACAGTTTGACACATGCTCTTGAATAGCTTCTTCTTTTAAAAATATATTTCTATTGACTTTTTTTTAGAGAGAGAAAGGCAGAGGGAGAGAGAGAGAAACATCAATGTGAGAGAGCTAAACATCAATCACCAGCTGCCTCCTGCATGTCCCCCACCAAGGATTGAGCCTGCAACCTGGGCATGTGCCCTGACCGAATTGTCGAACCGGCGACTTCTCGGTGCACAGAAAGATGCACAAGCAACTGAGCCACACCGGCCAGGGCTTGAATAGCTTCTCTGATGCACACATAAACCTACACATCCTTGATTGCATGTCTTTTTAAAATGAGATATATTGCAACTCTTTTCTCTTATCAATACAGCATAGCCATCTTTTCATAAAATTCTGTCCATTTTTCAATTTTTTACTCATCCTTCTATTGATTCACATTACAGATGCTGCCTCTTTTGAAAAAGGAAAACAGGGCTGAAAACAGTAATAACTGACCATGTCACATATATCTTATATTGATTTTTCTTATCTTTCTTATCCTTCTGCCCAAATGAAACATTTCACTCTCTTATGATGGTCCAAGGCCCAACATTAAGTCCAATAGTTGTTCGTGATAGCAGTTGACACTCTCCAAATGCCTTTGCTTATGTGTGTGTGTGTGTGTGTGTGTGTGTGTGTGTGTGTGTGAGCTATTCTAGCAAAATGTAGAGTTTATTCCTTAAGTGGAGGGGGCCTTGTGTGGAACATTCTGTTGCTTAATTACCTCTGAATCTCTTGTTATTGTCCTAATAAAAATGTACATCCATCGCTGTGGATGCTTAATCACATTAGCTTGGAGGGGAGAAGGCTGAGTAGAGAGAAAAACGAGAGGTTGTTAAATATCGGGTCTTGTTTAGAATTCAAAACACTTTCCCCATCCTGGAGCCGAGGCTCTTGCCTGTGGGCTGTGGGTGGAGAACTTCTGAGTCCCCGGGCCCTGGTCTGAACATGTAGGGGTTGGGGGCAGTCAGCTGGAAGAGAGGGCTGTGTTTTTGATTTTACAAATGGATTCTGCTTCTTATAAAATGTCAGGCTCTGGCCTGATTTCCAGCAACCAGGGAGTATTAAGTTCAACACATAGTTACCCAAACCCTCAAATATGCCGGGCACCTTCTTGGTATCATGATCAAGAGGTGATCAAGACAGAAAAATAATCTGCCTTGAGGAAGCTTCCGTTCTGGTGTCAGGAGACAGACTGTCAACAGAGTAACAAATAAACATATAATGTCAATGACAATTGCTGTGCTAAGAAATAAAGTGGGTAGAGGTGAGCGGTCGGGAGGGCTGGAACGGTGAGTGGTCAGGGAAAAGCCCTTTCCAGAGGACTCATTGAGCAGAAACTTGAATGAGGTGAGGAGAGAACCAGGCAAGTATCTTGAGGCAGATCAGCAGTTTAGGCTCAAAGTGCAACCTGTTCACTTGCCTGGTGAAGGGTCTGTCTTTACAGATTTGATCCTTGGGAGTTTCTTCCCTTTGTAGGGATGCAAAATTTCTGTGAGATTTTCCAATCAGTGATTCCCATTTTTGGTGCTACCCATAAAAGTTTTTATCCCCCCACAAAATTACAATTTTGAAGCCTAATTCTCAGTGTGATGCTATGCCAGGGTTCTTGTTCAGGCATCTAGAAGGGTTCAGGAATCTGGAGAAGGCTGTGCATAGATTAAATAGGAGTCCAGAGACGAAGCATAATTTTGAAAGGCATTTGGGGGGTCAGAGGAGCTTAGTTTAAAGGAAACTAAGATCTAAGTTTTAAGTTCTAAGTTTTCCTCGTCTCAGGACCCCATGCTTTTTATTAACACAGTTTGTCCTGAGGCGAGGCAGAGATATACACTTCAAAGGGTCAGGTTTCCTACAGAGTCCATTGTCAGAATGGGGGAATCAGCCTACGGCTGTTCAGGTGTTTGGCCAGTAGGAGGCAATAACATGTAGATTAAGATGCCCTTTAGCTGTCTGGCAGCCAACAATCATCCCCTTTTCAGGTTTGGGGAAATGCCCTCAGCCATTCCCAACAGGTGACTACATGTGTGACCGAAACCTTTTGAGTCCCCAAGTTCCATCAACCTTTTGATGAAACTCTTGAAATTATGACATGCTAGAATTGGCTTCCAGCAATGCTATTTGGAGGTGGGGCCTTAGGAAGTGGTCATTAGGCGCCATCCTCATGAATGGCATCAGTGCCCTTATCCAAGAGACTCCAGAGAGACCCTTTGCCCCTCCCATCATGTGAGGACACAGTGAGAAGATGGCCACCCATGAACCAGGAGTCCTTACCAGACACTGAGTCTTCCGGTGCCTTGGTCTTGAACTTCCCAGCCTCAAGAACTTTGAGAAATAAATTTCTGTTGTTCTGTTGTTGCTGACCAAATCTATGGTATTCTGTTATAGTAGCCCAAACAGACTAAGTTAGCTGGTTTCTCTAGGGCTTTTCTATCCAGAGCAAGTGCTCAACATCCACATGTGCCAAGTGGTACCATATTGGACAACAAAAATACAGAGCCTTCATATCATTATGGGAAATTCTGTTGGACAGTGTTGTCCAGGAAGATTTTTAGTGGTTAGATTCACTTTTGCCAATAACAACAACACTGATGATGATGATAAAGATAGAAATGGTAATGGTAGTGATATAATTTACCATTTACTGGGCATATACTATATACAGGGCACTTTACATATATTATCTCATGCCAAACTCACTTAAACTCTAAGAAAGTGTATTTACTCTCAGTTTACAAATGAAAATCCACAGAGGAGGGCAAATAAGTTACTCAAGGTTGTACTAGTGAAGGGAGGACCTGGGGTTAGAACACAATCTTGGCTGATATGAATGTCCGTGTCCTTAGTCACTATAGTTTACTGCTTCTGCATCCATGGATTAGTTCCCAGGGTTGGAAAAAATTCCTGAAGGGGCAGCCCAGATAGCTTCCAGTGGGAATAGTGAATCTGTATTCCATTATGCAACTAGTGGATACTATTTGGCATATTTCAACCACTTTTTGCTTCTCTGTAGCCAAAGGTTTATTTATGAAATTACAAAAAATGACCCGTCTCAATACACTTTTCTGGATTTGTTGGGTACTTGTTAGAACTCTATAACTGTGCAGTGTCTATAAAGTGATAGGTACCCCCTTGGAGTCATGCAAAAAACATCCAGAACAGTCACAGGTGGTGGCTCAGATGTATTTGGTCATTTGTCAAGTGTAGGGAGACCTTATTTTAAATCTTAAAAGTGAGTGACTGAGAGGATTGTCAAGAAAAGTAAACTATTTAACAGGTGCTTTTCAGAGATTCCTGCAGAAACCGCCCCCACACCTTGATATTTCAGGGCTGGGACTCATTCCCACTCTATAGACTTTTGGTGGCATGACTCAGCTATCATGGGGCCCAATACTGAAGGTGTAATTTGTCTCTGCAGCCCACAGTCATCAAATATTAGGGATGAACAGATCCAGAGAAAGGAAGGTGGATGCAGGAAAGAAGAGCAGGAAGAGGGAATAATCTAGAATCCGTTTATTTCCTCATCTTTCATTGAGTCCCTATTATTTTCAGTCACTGGAGAAGTTGCTTTACTGGTGATGGCATCTCATCTTTGCCACAATCCTGTAAAGTTGTTTTGTTACTTAAATTTACAGATGAGGAAATAAACTGTTATGGTTAGTAAATGCAGCAGCCAGCACTAGAACCTAAGTATTCCTGATCACAAAGCCATAGTCTTTCTTTGAGCCTATATAGGAGAAAGTGAATGCCAAAGCACAGAGTTCAGTTGGTAGGGGAAACAATGGGTGACCCTTATTAGAAACAAGGATAAAAATTAGTAAATTAAATAAAAAATAAAAACAGCCCTCATGTTTTTATTTTTTAAATATATTTTTATTGATTTCAGAGAGGAAGGAAGAGGAAGAGAGAGATAGAAACATCAATGATGAAAGAGATACATCAAAATTACACATAAAATAAAGAAGAACCATCATTCAGAACTACCTGAAATCTGGCTGAATGGAAGTCCTACAACTAGAGAAGTAAAGCAGAAAGCACATTGAGACTGGAAAAGAGATGGAGGCATGGAACAGGCTGGTCCGACACCCACCTGTGGCATTTTTTTTTAACTGGAAGGGCTATCTCCAAGGCCCCTGTTGAGAAGCAGGGGGTCCCAACCCTACACCAGACCCCTAGCACAAGGATCCAGAGCTGGGAAGAGAAGTCCCGTAACTTTGGGCTATAAAAACCACTGGAGATTGTAGCTGAGTGACATAGAAACTGCAGAAGTCCCAGGTGTTGCCCTTAAAGGGCCCACACATGAACTTACACAGTCCTACTTCCTTTGAGCTCCAGCACTTGGCGGTGGCTTTTGGGGAATGCAGGGACACATGGGGAGGAACTGGACCATCTGACATTGGGAAAAGAACTCAGGGGCGGCTTTCTCCCAGACAGGGGTGCTTGCAGGAGTCATTGTTCCTGTGCTGGGACCTCCCCCATCACAGAGCTGACTGGCAGCCATATCTTAGTTTCCATCAGCATAGTTGGCATTATTCACTCCATCCTGGTGATTCCCAGAGACCCAGCCCTATCCAATTTGTAGGCCCACTCAAGCTGTTTGCAGCAGCTTTTCCATATGAATGGCCTGTCCTAGCTCAGGCTTCAGACTTTGCTAAAATTTCTCAAACAAGCAGCACCTGGCATCAAACCTATAATACCCGGCACTAGTACCAGGCTGCCTTACTTCACAGCTGGGCTTTGCCTGGGCACTTCCTAGCTCAATACAAGTAACAGCCATCTGCATATCTCTCTGTAGTTCCTGCCAAGTGGCCCCAGACACTGGCTGACTTTGCACCTCCTGGGAGGCCCCAGACCCAGTGCACTGGGTGGACAGCTTCAGACCATACCAGATTACAACTGTACACATCCACAAGTAACATACACACTGAGCACCAAAACCCCACTGAAGCGAGTCCTACTACATAGGGGTGTCTCCTGCACAGCAGCTCTTCCATTGTAAACACAGTTGGTCCTCACAGCCAGTTGGCCTGGAGGTCAATTCCTCTTAGTGATACCAACAGCAATCAAGCAATCAAGACTATAACAAGTCTGTGCACATAGCCCACACAGGGACACACCTAGAGTGTCCAGCTCAGATGACTGGGGAGACTGAGCCACTGGGCTCTACAGGATACATAGTGCACAAGGCCACTCTACCAATTCCAGGACACATAACAGCTCTATCTAATACATAGAAATAAACACAGGGAAGCAGCAAAAATGCAAAGACAAAGAAACATGTCACAAATGAAAGAAATGGAAGCAAGAAAACTACTGGATACAGAGTTCAAAACAATGTTTATAAGGTTACTCAGATCTTTTAAAAAAATATTTTTATTGATTTTAGAGAGGAAGGGAGAGGGAGAGAGAGAAACATTAATGATGAGAGAGAATCATTAATTGGCTGCCTCCTGCACAGCCCACACTGAGGATCAAGCTTGCAATCCAGGAATGTGCCATGACCTGGAATCGAACTGTGACTTCCTGATTCACATTTTGACACTGAGCCACTGAGCCATGCCAGCCCCAGGCTCAAGGATCTTAATGAGAGTTTCAAGGCACTTAATGAGAGCTTCAAGGGAATTAATGAGAGCTTCAAGGGACTTAATGAAAATTTCAAGGATCTTAGTGAGAATGTCAAAGATATGAAAAAGGACCAGTCAGAAATTAAGCATACACTAATTGAAATAAAGTATAACTTACAGGGATTTAACAGTAGAGCAGAGTATGCTGAGAATCAAATCAATGATTTGGAATATGAAGAAGCAAAAAACACCCAACCAGAAGAGCAAAAATAAAAAAGAATTAAAAAATATGAAAACAGTGTAAGGATCCTCTTCAAGCATACCAACTTCAAGTGTGCGAATATATGCATTATGGGGGTGCCAGAAGAAGAAGAAGAGAGAGCAAGATACTGAAAACCTATTTAAAGAGGTAATGACAGAAAACTTCCCCTGCCTGGTGAAAGAAATAGACTTACAAGCCCAAGAAGCAGAGAACTCCAAACAAGAGGAACCTAAAGAGGTCCACACCAAGACACATCATAAGTAAAATGCCAAGGGCTAAAGACAAAGAGAGAAGCTTAAAAGCAGCAAGAGAAAAGCAGTTAGTTACCTACAAGGGAGTCCCCATATGACTGTCAGCTGATTTCTCAACAGAATACTTTGAAGACCAGAAGGGAGTGGCAAGAATTATTTAAAGTGATGAATAGCTAGGACCTACAACCAAGATTACTCTACCCAGCAACGCTATCATTTAGAATTGAAGGTCAGATAAAGAGTTTCACAGACAAGAAAAAGCTAAAGGAGTTCATCACCACCAAACCAGTATTATATGAAATGCTGAAGGGTATTCTTGAAGAAGAAGAAGAAGAAGAAGAAGAAGAAGAAGAAGAAGAAGAAGAAGAAGAAGAAGAAGAAATGAATAACAAAATGGCAATAAATTAATATCATCAACAACTGAATCTAAAAATCAAAATAAATGAACAAGAAATCTCATGAACAAAATAAACTAGTGAATAAAATAGAATCAGAGGCATGGAAACATGGAACAGATTGATGAATCTCAGAAGAATGGGGTGAGTGTGGTGCCGGAAGAGATTAACCAAAGATCTTATATGCATATATGCATTACCTATGGACACAGACAATAGGGTGGTAAAGGCCAGGGGTGGGGCAGGAACCAGGTGGAGGGGGAAATGGGGGAAAAAGGGGAACATCTGTAATACTCTCAATAATAAAGATTAAAAAAACGAAGAGCAATAATCATTGATCAGCTGCCTCCTGCATGTCCCCTACTGGGGATAGAGCCCGAAACCCCGAGCATGTGCTCTGATGGAGAATTGATCCATGAATTCATGGTTCATAGGTTGACACTCAACCATTGAGCAACAGCAGCTGTGCTCTTATATTTTTATTTTACTTAAAAAAAATGAGTACAAGTGTAAAAGTTGAGACAGAGATCTGCATATCTACGATGAAAGACTAATTATCCTCCTTCTTGAAAAAAATAAGAGACAAAATATGGAAAATGAGTTTTCAAGACACTGACACATTCAGACAGTGAAGGACAGTGATCCTTGAGATGGAATCAAAAAAGGTGAGTCTGCATCTGCCTCAGTTTTACTACCTTGAGAATGTTTCCAGACTGTGACACCAAGAGAGGGAACCCAGCTGGAGCCCAGCAGATTCCCTGAGTTGGGGAGATGGAACTGAGAGTGAGTAGAATTTTCAGGATCAAGTGGCAGAGGAGAGAGAGCTACACAAGAGAGCATGGCAGAGATCTGCAGAAGGCCTCTCTTTGAATATTCAGCTGAATACTGACTAGCACAGGCAAATTTAGAATAGAAGGAAACTTCTATTTTAGGAATATCTACTAAAAATCTACATCTGATATCATACTTAATGGTGAAAGACTGAATTATTTTACAGAACCTACAAAAAGGCAACTACCATTAATAAGTAAATTTAGCAAGTTTGTAGGTTTGAGGTCAACATACAAAAATCAATTGGATTTTTATATTTTTGCTAAATACAATTGGAAATTGCAGTTAAAAACAATATGATTTACAGTAGCATTACAAATATTAAATACTTAGTGATAAATATTACAAAAATGTGAAAGACAGTGAATTGAAACTATAAGCATGAAACATTTGTGTATGAAAACTATAGAACATTGTTGAAAGAAATGAATGATCTAAATAAGTGGAGAGAGATATACCATGTTCATGGGTTGGGAAACTCAACTTAAGATGTGAACTCTCCAGTTCTTATCTATGTTTTCAGTCTAATCCCAATAAAAAGTTCAACAGGAATTTTTGTAGAAATCAATAAGATGATTCCAATTTCACATATAAGTGCAAAGGATCTACAGCAGCCAAAACAACTTTGGAAAAGAACAAAATTGGTTGACAAACATTACTTGATTTCAAGGCTTATTCCAGATCTATAGTAATCAAGATAGTATGAAAAGATAATAAAGGCAGGCAGGAAGAAAGATAAATATATTAATGGGAGGGATTAGAGTTTGGAAATAGACCCTGGCATATATGGACAACTAATTTTTGACAAAGGTACAAAGCCAAAACAGTGGAGAAAAGGTAGTCTTTTCAACTAATCGGCTGAAATTTTGAATATCCATACATACATAAATAAATTTTGCTCCATACCTCTGACCACATAAAAAAATTAACTTAAACTGGATCACAGATCTAAATTAAAAACCTAAAATTATAAAATTTTGAGAAGGAAAAACCATAAGAAACCCGTTGAGACCAGAATGGGCAGAGATTCTTAGATACTAGATCAAAAGAGTTACCTGTAAAAACAAAAACAATTAATGTGTTCAACTTCATCAAAATGAAAAATGTATCCTTTAAAAAAGACACTCGTAAGAGAATGAGATGACAAGCTACACACCAGAAGCAAATATTTGTAGGTAATATATCTTGTGGAGAGCAGCTACAGCATTCTGACAGGATCAAGCCTTGGACTGACTTGTGGCAAAGCCACATACAAGTCCCAGCTTGGAGGGCAAAGCCCTCCCAGCACAATTATAGCCAAAAGGCTATGGTTGTAAGCTTGACCTTATAGTCCGACCCTGCAGTCCTAAGTAGCTAAGGGATGTGGGCTGTGGGAGGTGCAGCAAGTGCTGCCAAAACAAAGTTTGATAGAGTTCAGAGAATGGCAACAACAGGAAAGAAGCAGATTTGAAACTCACAAGAACATTGTAAACATCTTGCCCTTGTTTTGTTTTGTGTAATCTGACTATAAAATAAAGATCCTGCTTACAAGCAGGGTCACTGTTTCCTCATCCAGGCATAGTGGTCCACCTGGCCCCAACAGTATTCTCTTGTCTGTTTTCTTTAATCCTTCACCCCCTCCTCAAGTTCACCACTGGCTGTGTTGGACGTGGTTCAATATCTAATAAAAAACTTAAGTCTGGATTATCTAAGAACCTTCAAAACTCATTAATGAGAAGTCAAACAACCCAATTTAAAAAGTGGGCAGCCCGGTTGGCATGCTCAGTGGTTGAGTGTTGACCTGTGAACCAGGAGGTCACGGTTTGATTCCAGGTCAGGGTACATACCCGAGTTGGGGGCTCAATCCCCATGTGGGGCGTGCAGGAGGCAGCCAATCTATGATTCTCTCTCATCATTGATGTTTGTATATCTCTCTCCGTCTCCCTTCCTCTCTGAAATCAGTAAAAATATATTTAAAAAAAAAAGTGGGCAAAAGATTTGAAAAGAGACTTCACCAAAGAAGATATAATCCCACACATGAAAAGATGCTCAGCAGCATTAGTCAATATGAAAATGCAAATTTAAACCATATTTCGATACTACTGCACACCTATGGCTAAAATGAAAAAGACTGACCAAGCAAAGTTTCATCCTATGTAATAAAAGGGTAATGTGCAAATCAACCAATCGGCAGAACGACCGGTTGCTATGATGTGCACTCACCACCACGGGGAAGATGCTCAACATAAGAGCTGCCCCCTGGTGGTCAGTGCACTCCCACAGGGGAAGTGTCGCTCAGCCAAAAGCCCTGAGCCTAGCTCACGGCTGGCAAGTGCAGTGGCTGTGGCAGGAGCCTCTCCTGCCTCTATGACAGCACTAAAGATGTCTGACTGCTGGCTTAGACCTGCTCCTTTTGGGGAGCGGGCCTAAGCCGGCAGTTGGACACCCCCAAGGGCTCCCAGACTGTGAGAGGGTGCAGGCTGAGCTGAGGGATCCCCCACCCCCGAGTGCATGAATTTCATGCATCAGGCTTCTAGTCTATATATAAAAACCTAAGCAACTGAACGACTGAACAACGCCTGGTCAACCGGTCGCTATGAACCACCCTGACCACCAGGGGGCAGATGCTTAATGCAGGACCAAAGGGAGCCAGATGCAGGGCTCATAGCTGGCGAATGCTGCTGTGACAGAGCGGGCCTCTCCTGATCAGGACTGACTGGGCGTGAGCCCGCGGCAGGCGCAGCAGGGCCGGGATGAGCCGGAGTGGCAGGCAGGAGCAGCAGGTGACGTTGGACTGCTGGTTTTGGCCTGATCCCCGCAGGCCAGGATAGGGCTGAAACCAGCAGTCCGACATCCCCCGAGGGGTCCCAGATTGCTAGAGGGTGCAGGCCAGGCCGAGGGACCCTACCAGTCCACGAATCTGTGCACCAGGCTTCTAGTCCTAATATATAAAAACCCAGGGTCCGTAATGACCGACCGAAGGCTCAACCGAACACTGGAAGTCAATCCTGTAGTCAGTGCTGGGTTGCCGAGGTGACCCAGCACTGACTGACGCTGCTGCAGGCGCAGTGACCCAGCACTGACTGCCGAGAGGGCTGTGGATCAGGCCTGGAGAAAGGCCCAGAGAGACAGGGTCTGATCTGCAGTCTCCGTGGCAGCTGTTGATCAGCCGTTGCCTCTCTCTTTCTCTCCGGGCTTCGCCAGCAGCCACACCTCTGTTTCTCTCCCAGCCTCCGCAGGGGCTGCTGATCAGCCCCGCCTCTCTGATCAGGCCCGGAGATAGGCCCAGTGATGCTGACTGGCATAGAAACCAACCAATCAGAACTGAATCTGGATGAACTGTGAGGAGGGAATGGCTGCCTAGGAGATGGAGCTTTTGACGCTGACTGGCATAGAAACCGACCAATCAGAACCAAATTGGCCTGCAGGGGAGGGCAGTTAGGGGCGATCAGGCTGGCAGGGGAGAGCAGTTGGGGGTGAGATCAGGCTGGCAGGGGAGGGCAGTTAGGGGTGATCAGGAAGGCAGGCAGAGGCAGTTAGGGGCGATCAGGCAGGCAGGCAGGTGAGTGATTGGGAGCCTGCGGTTCCAGATTGTGAGAGGGATGTTCAACTGCCAGTTTAAACAGGCAGTTGGACATCCCTCAAGGGGTCCCCGATTGGAGAGGGTGCAGGCTGGGCTGAGGGAACTCCCCACTCCGTGCATGAAATTTCGTGCACCAGGCCACTAGTTTATAATAAAGGGCCATTTATTGTATGTCACTTATAACTTCTAAAGCTATTAACAAAAAGAGCTGATGATGGTCAACAGGTTTCTAGAGACCAAATTGTCACTTCTGATTATGGGTATGCTGTCTTTAAAAAAAAAATTATTGATTTCTAGAGAGGGGAGGGGAAGGGGAAGAAGGAAGAGGACAGAGAGAAGAGAGAGAAACATTGATTTGTTGTCCCACTTATTTATGCATTCATTGGTTGATTCTTGAATATGCTCTGACTGGAAATTGAACCCATAACCTTGGCGTATCCAGACAATGCTCTAACCAGCTGAGCTACCTGGCCAGGGCCTGTCATTTTTTAATTTTCAAAAGCAATGATTGCTCTGGATGATTTGGCTCAGTGGATAGAGCGTCGGCCTGCAGACTGAGGGGTCCCGGGTTTGATTCCGGTCAAGGGCACATGCCTGGGTGGGCCCGGTCCCCAGTAGGGGGCATGCTGGAGGCAGCTGATCAATGATTCTC
Source organism: Myotis lucifugus (assembly GCF_000147115.1). Taxonomy (NCBI): domain Eukaryota; kingdom Metazoa; phylum Chordata; class Mammalia; order Chiroptera; family Vespertilionidae; genus Myotis; species Myotis lucifugus. Next base: position 1,108,829 of record NW_005871203.1, on the reverse strand, counting down.
TCTCATCATTGATGTTTCTATCTCTCTCTTCCTCTCCCTTCCTCTCTGAAATCAATAAAAATATACATTTTTTTGAAAAGCAATGATCACCATCATTGTTCATATGGGCTTATACCATGCCAGACACTGTTTTAATTGTTTTGCATGCATTAATTTATTTAATCCTCATTACCACCCCAAAGGAAGGCACTATTATGTCCCTATCTACCCATAAGGAAACTGAGTCACCACAAGGTTTGAGAACCAGTAACTGGCAAAATTGGGGTTTTACAAAACCCAGCAGTCCCGCATTCATTTCCATATTCTGACCCATTGACGGTACCTCCTGGGTCAGAACTAGCCACCTAAAGATACATTGCACACTTGGGTGAAGTTGGAGCAGGAAGGATAAACTTCTCCCATAAACATGATTTTACTTGTTTCTTCCTCCCCAGCTTTATTGAGATATGGTTGACAAATAAAAATTGTATATATTTACACTGATTTTTTTTAAGGTGTGACAATGTGATGCTTTCATATATGGGAATGTTATGAGATGATTGCCACAATCAAGTTAATTAACACCTCTCATAGTTACTGTATTTTTGTGTGTGGTGAGAACATTCAAGATCTATTCTCTTAACTAATTTCAAGTATTTAGTCTTGAGAAAAGGATTGAGCCGGAGAGAAAAACCTTCATTCTTCAGGCAGAAGTGGAAATCTGTAGAGAGGTACTAGCAACTGGGTAGGTTTTTCTTTCTTAATTTCTATGAGGTTTCATCTCTTATTGAAAAATCTTTTCACTTTAGCCTGTTTGGCTCAGTGGATAGAGTGTTGGCTCACATACTGAAGGGTATGGAGTTTGATTCTGGTTAAGGGCACATACCTCATTTGCAGGCTCCATGGAGCGGGAGAGGTAGGGAGGAAGGAAGAATGAGGGGAGAGAGAAGGCAACCAATGGATGTGTCTCTTTCACATAAATGTCTCTCTCTCTCTCTCTCTCTCTCTCTCTCTCTCTCTCTCTCTCTCCCCCCATTCCACTCTCTCTAAAAATCAATAGGAAAATATCCTCAGGTGAGGATTACCTATATTTTCTCTAAAATTCAAAAGGAAAGAAACATCTTTCCTTTTTCCATCTCAACTTCCCTCCCTCCTCTGCACTCTCAAATCTCCCATGCTGATCGATATCAGGGGATTTATCACAAAGGGTTGGGATTGCTGTTCTTGCTTCTTTTTTTGTATTGGTCTGAGGCTTCCTAGAAAAATAATATTAAACATGATAGAGGGCCTGACTATGTATGTCAGCCACTCTTCTGAGTATTTTACGTATGTTAATGCTTATGATGTTTGCTGGGCTCTAAGTAGATTGTTATCATCTGCTTTTTGCAAATGAGAAAAAATCACCTGATGTCAGAATAGGAAAGTGGACAAAACCTTGACCTTCCGGCTCCAGAGCTGGATTCCTAGTCATTGCTGAGGGTTGTGTCTCCCTTATCTTCCTATTCTCAGAACCCAGCACATAGTAGGCAATTAACAAACAATAGGTCACCATGGGCATGAGCCTCACACTTTTTATTAGTGTCTAAAATATGACACCAGCACCATTTAGCTGAATAGAACACAGGACTGTGGGAATGGAAAGATAAGAGAAACAAGGAAATTAAATATTGATGAACACTAACAGTAGAGGGGTTGGGGTTCGGAGAATATGTGGGGTCTCTGGGCAGAGGTTTTTATTTGTCTTTGCACTGTCCTCCTGGCTCCCTCTTCCCCAGTCTCCGGTCTCTGTAGCTGAGAATAATTCACGCTTTATTTTAAACCTGCTCTGTGTGAGCTGGCCCCGGCAGTATTTCTCTCATTATGTTCCAGGTCTCTTTTTAATCATGTTCCTGGTAGAGGAGTGAAATTCCGCACTCGGGCGAAGGTTGGGTCTCCTCTAATGATAAGAAAATTTCCAGGACACAGGAAGGATCCCCAGCCCGCTTCCTTTTTGCTCCTTTGTAATTGAAATCCATCAATTAGATGCTATTAAAGAGCTCCATACAAATTGTAAAATTTCTCTGTAGGAAATGAGCCTTTTCCTGAAAATAAAACAGTCTCTAACTTGAATATTGCTCTTTGTACTGGAGCACCCAGCCTCAGCCCCCAGGCCCCATTTGCTGCATTATTCAGAGGCATTTTGCAAAAGGGTTTGGGTCTCTGGCTTACTGCACATAAAGCCGAGGGACCCTAAGTGGCTGATTTAAAACTGTCCCTTTCTGAAAGATAAATATCACATGATCTCACTCATTTGTGCAATACAATGAACAACATAAACAGATCCAGAGACATGGAAGTATGGAACAGCTCCTCAAACCTCAGAGGGAAGGCAGAGGAGGATGGGGTGGTAAGAGGTCAACCAAAGGACTTGTATCCATGCATATGAGCATGAGCAATGGACACAGACAATAGCGGGTGGGGGCATGGGCTGTGGGGGGGGAGTGGACGGGGAGAGGTCAATGGAGGAAAAAGGAGACATATATAACCTTTCAACAATAAAGAATTAAAAAAAAACCCAAAACCCCCCAAACAAATAAACAAACAAAAAAACCTGTCCCTTTCGCCATGGCTGGTGTTGCTTAATGGTTAGAGTGCTGGCACGTGCACTGAAAGGCATGTACCTGGGTTGTAGGTTCTCTCCACGGCTCAGGGCGCATGCGAGAGACAATCAATTGATGTGTCTTCTCTCTCTCTCTCTCTCTCTCTCTCTCTCTCTCTCTCTCTCTCTCTCCTCCTCCTCTTCCTCCTCCTCCTCCTCTCCTTTATCCCTCCCTCCCTTCCTTCCACTTTCTCTAAAAATCAATGGAGAAAAATACCCTCGACTGAGGATTAACAAAAAACAAAACCAAAAAAACCCATCCCTTTCTCTGCCCCAGGCTTCAAAACCTGCCCTGGACCACAGTTAGGGGCCTCTGGGTATGTAATCATGTCCCTCCTCACTCTGTTCCCTCCAAGCAGAAGCCCTGGCCTCCTGGAAGCTCTGCTAAACACAGATTCACCATAAATGGTCTCAGTCACTGATGAGGCAGAGAACTAGCAGACAGACAGAGCAGCCAACCCACCCCAGCAGGGAAATCAGCAGCCCTGTGACAGCTCCTGGGGCCTCGTGCCCATGTGGGGCTTCCCAGTCCGACAGCCTCAGGTGATTTGGAGGAGTCCTGTGGTGAGCCATTCAGCAGGTGTTCCAAGGCACTCAAGGCTCCTCTGGGTTACACTCCACGTTCATTCACTGGGGCTGAGGCTCTCTAAGCCCCAAAGACATAGACTTATGTAGATACTTACAATTTCCGTAAACATCTCCTTGGAGAATATCTTGAGACCCTGGATATATAGAATTGTTTAAAACCTGCTTGTTTGCTTGCTCTGGGGGATTTTCTTCATGATTAAAGGCTTCATTTTATTTAAGGCTTGTGATTGAACTTCACTCAGATTTCTGTGTTCCAGCTATTAAAGCAGGAAATGCCAGCGTGCCAACAGCTGAAAGCCAGCCAGGCATTTGTGGTGGAATTAGACTATTTGTGGCCACCGGTGACTACTTCAATGGGAGCCTGGCCAGAGAAAGCTGGGAATCCCACCTCTCTTCCCTCTGCAGGCAGACAGGAGAAATTTCCTTCCTCTGCACAGGGGGGTAGTGGGGGGTGGAGGGCACCGGGTCCCCTGGAACCTCTTCTCCTCTCAGCTGCTGTGTTTGCCTCGGTTTCTGACAGAGCAGCTGTGGGAGAGAAACATCTGCTTTCAGAAGCCAGAGAGCGATGTCCTGTGACAGGGAGGTGGGGACAGACCTGGAGACGTCCTCCAGGACTCAGCTGCTCAGTGCGCTGCTGCCTGTGGCTACTCCCCATCCTGCTCCTTCTCCTCTTCTCTGCTCTCTCCTTGCTCCTCTCCTCCTTCTCTTTCCCATCCTTTCCTCACCTCCCTCCCCCCTTTCCTTCCTCATCTCCTCTTTTCCAGATCCCAGTTATTCCTTACGTATTTATTAAGCAGGTGCTATACGCCAGGGAGTCCTTCAGTTACTGAAGGACTGGGGGGTATACTTAGTGAATAAAACCAAGTCTGCCCTTGGAAGGTGACAGGCTAGTCAAAGAACGAGCAAAAAACACATCCATATGTGACAGCATGTAGGGGCGTGAAGAAGTTAGAAGAAAGCACAGTAGAGGGATGGAGTGACAGGGGTGCTCTTGTCCACTGGAGCTCAGAGAGGACATCGCTGATGAGGTGAAATTTGTATAAAATGAGGGGAGTGGTCCATTCGGGTGTCTCAGGGAACAATGATGTAGGTGACTGGAACAGCAGATGCAAAATCCCTGAGACAGGAACATGTGTGGTGTGTGTGGGCAGGAGCCAGGAGGCCAGTTAGTTCTCCCAGATCGAAGAGGGTAGGAGCTGGTGGGACTGATGTTTAGGAAAAGGCACCATGCTGTTTGTAATGGTTGTTTAAATGCTTCATAGTTTTCCACTGTTTTTTAATGGTATAAAATGTGTAAGTTTCAGGTGTACAAGATTATTTCCATCATCTGTAAACATTATAAAGTGATCACCAATAAAAGCCTAGTTACCATCCTTCACCTTACAGCTGACTGCCTTCACCCATTTTGCCCACCTCCCAACTCCCTTTGCCTCTGGTAACCACCAGTCTGTTCTCTGTGTCTGTGAGTTTGTTTTATTTTGTTTTGTTTTTAATTCCACATCTGAGTGAAATAATATGGTATTTTTTCTCTATCTTGGTTTTTTCACTTAGCATCATACCCTCAATAGTTCATTCTTTTCTATGGCTGAGTAGTATTCCACTGTATGTAAGTGCCACATCTTCTTTATCCATTCATCCATCAGCAGGCATTTGGGTGGTTTCCATATCTTGGCTATTGTGAATAATGCTGCAATGAGCATAGGGGTGTATATATCTTTTTGAATTAGTGTTTTGTTTTCTTTGGATAAATACCCTAGCTGGATAATATGGTAGTTCTATTCTATTTTTTTAGGTGTCTTCATTCTGTTTCAATAGTGGCTGCACCAATTTACATTCCTACCAACAGTGCACAAGGGTCTCCTTTTCTCTATATCCTCTCCAAAAAGTATTGATTGTTTCTGTTTTTATTTTTTATTTTATAATTCTAACAGATGTGAGGTTATATCTCATTGTGGTTTTGGCTTGCATTCCCTTATTAAGGAATTGAACATGTGCCTATTAGACATCCGTATGTTTTCTTTGTAAAAATGTCTATTTAGAGCCTCTGCCCATTTTAAAATCAGATTTGTGGTGTTGTTGTTGAGTGGCATGAGTTCTTTATGTCGTTTGGATATTAACCCCTTTATGACCATTGGTCTTAAGTTCTAGTCACTGCATTTTTTCCCTACAGAATTGGGAAGATCTTTGCTGGAGAAAATGAGGAGTGCTCACATGCCTTTGCTTAGAAATGTAAAGCTCTTATATTTCTGTAAATAACAGAGCCAGGTTCCAAGTGATGGAAACGAGACTGGAATCAGAAGCATTCAGGGCTCACAATTCTTCTCTTCATAAGAATAAAAGTCAGACCATCACTTTCTTGGCTGGAGGATTTGCCTGGTTAACTCTAGACCAGGGCGTTCCACACCGTGGGCTGGAGCACTTCTGTTTTGGGGGCTACCATGTGCACTGTCTGATGTTTGGCAGTGTCCCTGGTCTCTACTTACTAGAAACCAGTAACATCCCTATCCCCTACGTCTTGACAACCAAACATTTCTCCAGACATTGCGGCATGGGCTTGGGGAGCAGAATGCCCCCACGTGGACAGCCCCTGGTTTAGAGGCTGGCCCAGGTGGTGGGGAGATCCCCTCTGCCATTACCTTCTCCCCACCTCCATCAACAGCAACAGTGGGTCAGACCCTGTGAGCAAGAGGAGTCCACCTTTATGGGGAGGGTTAAATGCAGTGTGCCCTGAATGTAGATCCTTGCTTTTGATAGGGAAAAAGGGTAGTGTAACTCCATCCTGGCTCTTTGCCTTTCCCTGCCATTTCTAAGGTATTGTGTTTAAAATATCCTCAATCCAGTATTGTTTAAAGAGAGAGAGGGCATCCCTAAATTTGGAACATCCCACACCAGGGCCTTCTCAGCCCAACTGAAATGATAGCATATAGATGTTCCCATTGCTATGAAGGTAGACAAAGCTAAATAAGCATCCATGTGGATTTCCACGTGAGTAAAATAAATTGCATCAGCGCATAGATTTGCTCCCAATGTAATTTATTAATTAATCCCATTACCAGTGTATCTTGCAAATGACAGTGGGCCTCTCTGTCCTCCACAGCCTTTCCCTCTCACACCAGGATTCAGGGCAGAAAATGTTCACTCACCACGCGGCTGTCCCCTCCCGTGTGGGCAGTGATGGGAAGTGACCTGCTGATCCGAACGTAAGCACTGAATACAGATTCTCGAAGCCACCTTGAACCTTTAAGAATAATACCGAATTATACCTAGTCTGTAAATAGGAGATGAGGTGTTCCCGCCCTTTAGTGGCTTTCCACAGACTTTAATATCCGAGCGAGTGATTTATAACACTGGCGGCAAGCCGCAGCACAGCTTGAAATTTCTTATAACGGCTGTAGTACCGCATCTATCATAATGAAAAATGTCGACGAGATCATTTTCTGCCAAAGAACATCTTCCCCGATTCTATTAAGAACTTGCTATCTCCATGAACGCCACCTATGGTCGGAATACATTGCTGAAAGTGGCCCTCCGGGGCGGGGGCTCTGGGGTGACTGACATCCCAATCAGGGGCAATCAATGAAGACATGGTTGGTGAGAATCCCCAGAGGAGAAAATGTGGGTAAGAAGAGATGGTGAGAAAATGTACTCTTTTGTGAAAAACAGATCATGCCAGGATATTACTGAGTCTGCCAGTTGGATGGATTTAGATCCTACTGTGTTTTCAGTTCTTGTCACATTTACCTAGGAGTCATCAACTTCCTGCTGGTCCCAATTTTTAAAAGAACATAACAGTCCCACCTGTGCGGTGTCACTGTATTCTATTTGTGGTTATCTCTGCCCCCAGGAAAGGAGTGGGGTTTCACCTTGAATCTCGCCCTTGTTCAGTGACGTGTCCTCTGAACTAAGGGGTCCTGCAGCTGGCCGTCAGTGTCGGACAGCAGTGAGCCCCAAACAGCGCATCCCTGGAGAAGGTTCCTATAGGGAGCCTTTTCTTTTAGATTACTTAATTTTGATTGGTCAGATAGAACTCGGGAGCAAACAGGATCATGACATATTTCACAGTTGTATGCATCTTACCTAGGAGTTTCTGGAGTTCTCTTTGTTTCTAAAAGATATTGACTTTTTTTTTGTCTAGACCTTTGGGGGTATGTACCTCCCTTTCTGTCTATCCCCAACCCTATGCTGATGCTGTATGTGTAAAAGGTTGTTCACGAGTGTCATTGATCAGAGAACAAAGATTTAGCACAAAGGTTATGGAACTCTAAGTCAGCATGGAGAGCACAAGTGAGCATGCATTGGTACCTATTTCGTGTCAAGAATGCAACATTCCTTATCTCATTTATTCCTTATCACAACCCTGGAGGAGATCAACAAGGGTTAAAACTGGATTAAATCAGTGAAATTAAATGATGCATTATTTGTCACATAGCTGGAAATAAAAACCGGGTCCATGGGGCTTTATCGTCAATGGTTTTTCTAGTATACCAGCCATAACAGGGCCAGGTTTTGGGATAAGGGTCCAAAATCAGTCCATCCACCTCTGTGGTTGTGGTTACAGTTGATTACTCTCTGAGAATAGTCATTACTACTAGCTAGTTTGCCCTTTGAATTCCAAAAATTCCATATTTCCTTCCTACCAAAGCATTTAAGTGCATTTAAATTTAAATGATCAGACATACATAATGTGGCTACTAATTGTTTGTGGTAGTAAAACCACACACACAAAAATTCACATTGGACTTGGGATTCGTAAATTACAAATTTGTTTTGCATGTGCCAACTCATTTGATTTTTGCTGTAACCCTGAGAGGCAGGGAGGATGGGGCCTTTTGGGCCCTTTTTCTAGAAGAGGCGGCTGAGCTCAGGTTACGGGGCTTGCTCATGTGGCTGTAAGTCATACCTGCTCCTCCCAGTGAAGCTGTGCTCCCTCTCTGCATGAGGCTTGTTAGTGTTCTCAAGGCTCCAAGTCCTTAAAATATGTCTCATTAATTTGGGAATATTTGCATTTTGTCTAGTTTTGACTTATTGTTGAGTTTGTTGTATTGCCTATTTTTGTGTGTGCTTGAGTCTGGTGTAAACAGTACCGAGGGTGTGGCTCATTCTGTAACTCTGACAACCATTGTTGAGGAAGCAGCATGCCCCACTCCCCAGACAATCTGGATAATTGAGTTTACTTTGCAAGACTTTGGTTCAGATAACAGTTTTCTTGCAAATTCCAGTTCTGGGAAGTTCTTCAGAGTTTTCACATTGTTTGGGTAGTATTACCCTATCCTATATAATAAGGAGCTAAAATACTAATTAGACTGGATGGTGGAATGACCTTCTGGAATGACCATTGGGTGGGGGATGAGACCAGCTAGCCTGCACCACCAGGCTACCCATGGTGGTCCTGGCACTGCACCTTCCACAGAGGTGGCAGGAGAGGGGGTGGCATGGTCCCGGCACCTCCACAGAGGCTGGAAGGGGTAAGACTGTTGTGTCTCAATCTCCAACTGCCCCTCCCCCAGCTGGCCCGGCCTCCGATCAGCCCCCCATCCACCAGTGGTCAGGGGGCAGGGGGCAGGGGGCAGGGGGCAGGGACAATGCTAAGGAGCAGTGAGCCTGGCTTCTGTTTGAACAGCGCTCCTCCCCCCTCCCCCCCCACCCCCCCCAGCTGCCAGCTTAGGCCTGCTCCCCACAGAGAGCGGGCCTAAGCCGTCAGTCGGACATCCCTCCGAGGGCTCCCAGACTGCGAGAGGGCGCAGGCTGGAGTGAGGGACCCTCCCCCCAAGTGCAAGAATTTTGTGCACTGAGCCTCTAGTTTTAGAATAAAGAAATACACAATTCTATGCATGTATTCATACATATATTGTATGTATAAAAAGTTAAGATGATATGAATATCAAGTATTCTCTACTGCTTTTGTATTTTATATTATGCCATGAATATTTCCATATGTTATTAAATATTGTATGAAAATGTGATTTTTATTGGCTACATTCATAATGTTCTGTTAAAGGGATGTATGTACCTTCTGCATTGTTAGAAATTTTTATTAAATTCTTTAGCTCTAATATTTTGGTGCACTTAAAAATATTTCACTTAAAAATATTTCTTTAGGACAGATTCCAGGAAGTTTAGTAAAAAGAAGAGAGATTAGAAGGAAATTGACTAACAGTGGGTAGTGACATTGCAAATGAATAGAGTCCCCAGGCCCGCACCACAGTTGAGATGTGCTTAGGGCACTTCATGATGACACTGGAGGGAAGACTAAGTCTGGGTTACTCTGAGCTGAAGGAAATCAAGGAGGGCTCCCTGGAGGGGAAGACTCCTGGACTTCTCAGAAGGTAGGTAGGAGTTTGCCAGATGAAGGATGAACTCCTTGTATGTGATACATTCAGATCCTTGATCCTCAAATGCTTGTGGAATTGTGTCTGATTCTGGTATAATTTTTGTTACTTGGATTCCCTGGCCTAAAAATGGTAAATCTCAGTGCTCTTGTAGAGTTGTTTTTCCTTGAAACTTAAAAAATATATTAGCAGAAGTTAATCCAGATTTATTTTGGTGAGTTTGAGAATTCGGACTGGTGATGTCAGAAAAGTGATGAGGAATAGAGCTTGCTAGGGTGGGACGAAAAGCCATGCAAGCACTTTCATGAATGGAAACTCCTTCTCTCACCCAACATCCTGCTCTTTGCAGGACTTTGCACATTGTTGGAAAACATGCCCAAGCTCACTGCTTAATTCTCCACTCACTGCTTAATGCTCTGCTTACTGCTGGGGGTTTTGGTCATGTAATAAACTTGTCTCAAGTCAAGATTGTGTATTTATTACAGGATCTAATTTAGAAGTATGAAGGAGACCTTTCTCAGCTGTCAAAAAGATGTGATGAAATGAAGAAATTCTATAGTGACATTCTAGTAAATGTTGTATTTAAAAAATAATTCGCATCAATCTTACTTTAAGAAAATCTATAAAATCTTTAAACTTTCAAATTTCTGAAATTGTTTCAGTATGTTGGGTTCATATTAAAAATGTGAATAGCATTGGAGGATTTTAATGTGGATGAGGGATTCCAGATCTCATTTTTATTTAATATATGAAGAATGAAATGCTTTCAATTAGCACTTGGATTCTTGTCATAAAGTATTATTTAAAGCAAATGGAGTTCAGAGACCTTTTAAAAGAAGAAAGACCAAATCTTTTTCACGATTCAGCAGCATAAAACGGTTAGCTCTGAGAACCCGTATCTTTCTGTGATGCAATTGAATTGATGTGAATTTGATGAGTTTGGGATGACCCAGGTGACCTCTGTCAGAACAAAACCAGAAGATTAAAGGGGTCTGCAATCAGAGAAATTTAGTAATGTTTGACTGAAATTATTCCTGTGATAAAGGAAGTACAGAGGGCTGCTGATGTCTCTAAACGACTAAAAGACAGATTTTAAATCTCACACAACATGGACAATAGTAGCAACAGCAACGGCTGTTTTGTTGAGTTTTTTCTCCTGACAGGTCTTGTGCTACCCATTTTATACACATGATCTTTTTGCCTCCCCACAGCTCTCTGAGGGGAACATGTGACTCTGTAGATGAAGACATTGGAAGAGGTTAAATAAGATGCTTACCTGGTATCACTCAGCTCACAGGTGGTGGAGCTGGGATTCAGAGTCTGATATTCTTGTGAGCACCATGCTCTTCTCTACTTACCTTTCATTCTCACCACTACTGTGCGTTAGCTGCTCTTAGGATTCCTACTTTTTAGCTGAGGAAACCAAGCACAGAATGGTTAAGTAACTTGCTTAAGTCACACAGCGAGTGAACAGTGGAATCGGGATCAGACCCCAGGCACTATGGTTCCAGAGCTACCCTATGTGAATCTAGAAGACATTCATGTGACCAGCGGTCCGTTATGTGTAAAGGAAGATGACAAGGTGGTGCAGCCCCTGGAAGAACTGGTGAGGATTTCCATTCAGGGGCCAGTGATATAGACTGGAAACAATAGTAGCTTAAACAAAATAGGTGGTTCTTGATGGAGGTGGTTCTGCAGGGGTTGCAAGCAGAGGCACTGACAGCTTGTTCTGCAGTGTCCTCCCCAGGATATCTTTGCAAACAGCCTGGGAAGATAGAGATAGTGCCTCCCTCTGGGGCACAGCGAAGACCTGTCTGCTGTGCAGTAGAAAGATAATGTCTCTTTTCAGGTCAAGGTGGGACAGGTTTGCTCACAGCCTGTTAGAAAAAGCCGGGATTCCTAAGTTTGGGCTTCCGGGCTGCCCCTCATTGCTTTGGCACAACCATCCATGCTGCCTGCTGAGTGTGAATAATGAAGTCCTTTGTCTCTGACCGGGAGTCTCATGTCTTCTGCCAAATCCTGGAAACTGTGGCAGGCTTACTTGTTAATCTTGCGTGTAGGGGTCTGTTACCTCACTTGCTATCCTTGCTTTGCAAAATGCAAAGGGTCTGAAATAGCGAACCCTTCATGGCTCTTGACAGTTGTTTTCTCTCTCTCAGACGTAAAAGAGGGCTGTGGGTAGGCAGACGAGGGTTGGTGTTAAGCCAGCAGGTATGCTGCACCTCCAGCTTTTGGCTGCACCGGCTAACACTTCCGGAGGCCAGGAGCTGCCCGCTGGTGCTCAGGTGGGAGCTGGAAAAGGTGGGTGCAAGAGCTTCCCGCAAAGTGACATCTCTGTTGCTCAGTAGTGACCGAAGCCCGAGGAGGGCTGGGAGACGTGGTCACATGGCGGAGCGCAGTTCCACTCAGTGTATGATCAGTGTTCTGTTACAAAGAAGGAGAGCGGATTTGGGCAAGCGGAAAGCCATCTCAGCTGTGGCGATGTAGGCACTGCCCTGGGTGTAGGCTGAACAGGGTGGTTTTGTGTGAAGCTTTCCAGCATAAATAAATATTTTATTCCAAAGCTCCCCCACTCCTGGCTTTGCACAATGAAAAGTCCGGGTGCAGGCAGACCCTGTTATTGTGCGCATGACCCGCCTGCTGGGGGAGAGCCTGCTATGTACGAGGCATTGGGCACTGGACAGTGCAGGCTAACAATGGAGCGAGGAGTCAGTGCCCTGCAGCTGCTTCTGCACCTGTAATGACCCTTGTGAACCATTAATCTGCAAGAGATGCCCTGTCTCCAGGTCACTGCCTCACAAACCGAGTTCAGCAAGGGCTGCCAGGGCATGCTCAGTATTTCTTTGGATGGAACCATGGCGGCTGGTCTGTTTGATGAGAAAGTGCATTGGTTGGGGGAGTGTGTGAGAGCGAACTCCTGAGCCTGGAAGGGCTGTCGAGTGTCTCTCTGATACCGAGGCACTCCAGGCAGGCGCTCGACACCAGTGTCCCCAGCACTATCGCGGGGCCCTTTCCAGGGGTCTGGCTGGAGAGTTTCCCCACTATTTGTTTTCTAGGCCATAGGTTAGTGGCTTGGGCTCTTTCTATTATGATGATAATATGATGCTGATGGTAATATTGCAAGCACTTACCATTGTCATGGTGAATGACACTCATAGAGTCCCGATAATATGTGTCATCCTAGGCCAGTGATGGCGAACCTATGACACGCGTGTCAGAGGTGACACGCGAACTCATTTTTTTGGTTGATTTTTCTTTGTTAAATGGCATTTAAATATATAAAATAAATATCAAAAATATAAGTCTTTGTTTTACTATGGTTGCAAATATCAAAAAATTTCTATATGTGACACGGCACCAGAGTTAAGTTAGGGTTTTACAAAATGCTGATATCAAAAAATTTCTATATGTGACACGGCACCAGAGTTAAGTTAGGGTTTTAATTTATTTATTTATTTTTTTATTTATTTATTTTTTTAATATTTTTTTATTTTTCGCAATTATCTTATTTAATCTTCATGACATTCTCAAGAGGTTGGTGCTATTGCTGGCCCCATTATATATTAAGAGAGGTTATTACATAATTTGTTTGACTTGTTCAGACAGGCAAACGGAGTGGGTGGGGCTGAAATTCAAATAGAAGTCCCTGCGGCCCCAAGGTCTCAGCGTTTTTTGCTAACACTCACCAGAAGATATTTTTTTCCATTGATATTTTAGAGAGAGTGGAACGGAGGGAGGGAGTGGGAGAGAAACATTGATTTGAGAAACAACGTTGATTGGTTGTCCAACTGGGGCCAGGGGTCAAACCTGCAACCTAGGTACATGCTCTTGACTGGGAGTCGAACCCCTGACCCTCTAGTGCTAGGGCATGCTCTAAGCCAGGGGTGGGGAACGGCCAGCTGCGGGCCGTATAAGGCCCATGAAATCATTTGGTCTGGATCTGCCAAGGCATGAGGGGTGACTTAATTAAACGTTTGACCACCTACAACAGGCTAACATTTAAGTTGGTAATTTTGTATGACCCTAGAATGATGTTAAATACCCAAATGGCCCGTGGCAGAAAAAAGGTTCCCCACCCCTGCTCTAAACGCCGGCGAGGCAAGTCTTGGCTGTTAATATTATGTTATAGTAGCTTTCAGTTTTACAAATGGAAGAGCCTTCAATCAATCAATCCTTTCCTTCCATTTTTTTCTTTTTTCTTGCTCCCTTTCTTTCTTCTTTCCTCTCTCCTTTTAACTGCAGAAACAATGAAAAATATCCTTTAATACCATCCTTGCCATTTTTATTTTTTTACCTGACTTTCCAAGTCTGCTTCTATGTTTTTATCATCCATGCCATCCGCATTCCCTGGTGTTTACTCTGTGCCAGATGCCAGCTGTGTCATGGGGAATGGCACCGATAGAGTCCCGATAATTGTGTAGCAGCATGTCCTCATGCATTCTCATTCTCTGGTATCCATTCACCAGGAATCATTTCCCCATCACTGTACTGTTTTCATAATGATCATTTTTAATGTCCTCATAATAGTCCATCATATTAATGAACTATAATTACCTTCACTATTCCGTTGTATTGAGCAATGAGGTTGTCTTCAATTATTTTCTGTTAGAGATAACAAGCACCTTTAGTCCTTTTCCAAAAAATAGCATAAATGCAAATGATTCTTCAAGGAATGTATTTATGCCTATAGGGTTATCCCTTTGTTACTTTTCCTTGGGAAAAAAATTCCCTAGAGTTCAATTACTGGGGAAAAGGGAAAGTACATTTCCATTATTTCTTAGAAGTGTTAATAATGAAACGTTAGTATGTGCAGGTACTTTACACAAATATCTCAGGTAATTGATAGGGGGACTTATAATCTGGTAGATAGCACACCTGAATTAATCTGAAAAATAATCATATTATTTTAAATTTTAGAACACACATACTTATGTGAATAGGGGGTTAAATTTTTCTTAAGTTGTCTTTCAAGGCATGTGCAAAGCAATTGAGGAGGTGACTCAGCTGTGAATCCAGCAAGCAGAACTGATAAGCATGGTCAGACTGACCCACCAGGAGTCAAAACATCATCTCATCGCCTGATGACTAAGTACAATAGCTGATATCTATGGACCTCCAGGGCTGCACGTAGCTGCATTCCGTTCCCAGCCTCATCCCCTCACCCTAGCCCCTTCCCCTTTATAATCCTGTCCCCTGCACTTTGCTGTAAGACAGGATTTGAATGCTTGTAAGCTCCCTGCCTTCTTGGTTGGCTGGCCTTCTCAATAAACACTTTATATGATTCAGCCCTGCTTTCGTTATTGGACACAGTGACAGGCAGCCCAAGCCCACCTGGGAGTTTTCCCAGCAAACATAATCTTCACAAGAAACTTGAAGGGGAAGGTAATTATCCCCTAGTCATGATCTGGTACATAGAAGAGGCATCTAAACCAAGGTTCAAAAGAGCCAAAACCCATTGTTTTTTAAAAAATTTATCTTTATTTTGGAGAGTATTACAGATGTCCTCCATTTCCCCCCATTGCCCCTCTTCTCCCCACTCCCACTCCCTCCCCAGGCCTTTAGGGCACTATAGTCTGAGTCCATGGGTTATGCATATCCTATCTAATAAAAGAGTAATATGCAAATTAACCAATACTCTGTCACAAAGATGGCGGTGCCCATAGCCACAAGATGGCGGCACACAGTCCCCTCAGCCCCACTGCTGGAGTGTCTGGTCCCGCTGAGGGGGAGTGGCAGCCAAGTGGTGTGGCTGGATCCGCCCTTAGGCAACGAGCCCCAGCGTCTCACGCGCCCCGGCCTGCGGAGGGGGGAGGGTGGGCAGGCGGGCCTCTGGCCAGAGGCTAGCTGGGGCACAGGATAGTGGCATTGTTGCAGGCCAAACTGAGGGAACCCCCCCTCCCATGCACGAATTTCATGCACCGGGCCTCTAGTCTTTAATAATAATAAAAGCATAATATGCTAATTAGACTGGACATCCTTCTGGACATCCTTCTGGGTGAAGCCAGGGCTATGAGGGAAGTCTGGGTCCTGGGTGCCAGAGGGAAGCCGGTGCCGGCAGCTGGGAGAAGGAAGGCCTACTCTTGCATAAATTTTGTGCGTTGGGCCTCTAATTTGCATATTAAGTTCTTTGGTTAATCTCTTCTGATCTCCCTCCCCACTGCCCTCTGAGATTTGTCAGTCTGTTACATGTTTCCATGTGTCTGGATTTATTTTATTCATCAATTGATTTTGTTCATTAGATTCCCCAGATAAGTGAGATCATGTGCTATTTGTCTTTCTCTGACTGGCTTATTTTGCTTAGCATAGTATTCTCCAGGTCTCTCCATGCTGTCTCAAAGGATAAGAGTTCCTTCTTTTTCACAGGTGCATAGTATTCCAGTGTGTAAATGTACAAGCTTGACACAATATCCAACCAGCTTATGTTTCTGGCATCACTCACTCATTTTCTTTATGAGCCAAGGGTAGAATTTCTTTAAACTGATGTTGAGAAGCAAGGCAGAATGTCTGCCTCAGAGATGTTTCTAACTCTATGTTCACCAGTTCATGCCTTCTGTGGTTGAACTAGTGTAATGGTTATAGGAGGTAATCCATGAGAACAATTTAAACACTCAATAACTGTAGTCATTCATCATCGTCATAACCATTATTGATATGCTGTGAGATTAAGGTCTCCATTCCTTACTTTGGTCTTTTTACTGGACATTGTGGTGAACCAGACACTTTGGGAACAGATTTGATGGAGTTACCAAGGGGTAAGACTGATCTCTCTCTCTCTCTCTCTCTCTCTCTCTCTCTCTCTCTCATTGAATGCCTTCTGAGAGTTGATGCAAGTTTATAGAATGTTCTAGGGATCACAGGAATCTGGGGTGCAATCAGGAAGTATGCTACATAGCATTTCTGATATTGCTAAAGAGATCTTAGAATAAAGGATTATGAATCTCTCAGTCTCCAGAAAATTATTGTCAACCAAAGTAAATACTCACTTTTGTCTCCAATTTTGTATTTAAAATTTTGTCTTCTTTTTTTTAAAAAAGGGCCCTCAGTTGAATAAATTTCTGGCTCCAAAAAAATTCATATTCTCTCCTGGAGTCCCGTATTGGGAAATGGACAAAACAAATCTCATTTGCCTCACCAATAAAACGGGGATAAAACTAGGACCTCCCTGAGAGGTTGCTCTGAGCATAAACTAAGAAGGTACATGGGAAGCACTGAGGAGATAGTAGGCATTTGTGAAATGGTCACTTTCACTACTTGCTCATAATGTTGTAGGACAACTTCCTCACGTATAGTCTAGCTCAGCTGAGTTGCCAGGAAGATCTAGAGATTTTGGATTTAGATAAAAAATTTAATTACTTAATTAATGTATTTAGTCATTAATTTACTGCATATTTCCTGAGCACCGTATATGTTGGCCATGCACTGGGTCCTGGGATAAAGTAGTGAGCAAGGGTCCCTGTACCGAACATTAAGGTGCCCGTTGGAAAGAAGGCTTACGAATGGCCTCCTCTTCTGGGTCACGTGGCTGAATGGGAATTGAGGTGTCGCTGGGACTGGGTTTGGTGACTCCAGATGGCCCTGGGTGATTAACCTCAGGGACCAGTTGGGGCCCACAGGGCACTTTGAATTTCCTTGGTACTGAATGTTCATGAATGTTCAGGATAACTCCTACTGATTTATGAGAGTTATTTTGTTTGTTTGTTTTGTTTTGATGAGATTATTTAGGTCCTTCTCCACTAAATGAGCATGATCTGACATAATTACAGCCCCAAATGTTTTTAGTATTAACTCTTCAGTAGTGAAAGCTGCCAGGACGCTAGGGTGGGAGAGCAGCCCGTTGAACGTTGGGACCCGGACAGAAGTGCTCAGTCTGACGGTGTCCCAGCTCCTCCTGTTTCTCAGATGACTCCCCAAGAGGACATTTTATTCTGTTGTTTATAACAGCGCCAGGGGCACCCCTCTAAGGGAATATAGCTTGCATTGCGGAAAACCTACACGCTTGAATATACCTGCCATAGGAAAACAGTACAATGATTTTCTTTTGTCATTTCAGGAACAGTTTGGGGAACAGCCTGGCTGGGATTCCTTGGGGTGTTTGTGGGGATTTCAGCTTTTTTTTTTAAAAGTATATTTTATTGATTTTTTTACAGAGAGAAAGGGAGAGGGATAGAGAGTTAGAAACATCTATCAGCTGCCTCTTGCACACTCCCTACTGGGTATGTGCCCGCAACCAAGGTACATACCCTTGGCCGGAATCGAACCTGGGACCCTTGAGTCCGCAGGCCGATACTCTATCCATTGAGCCAAACCGATTATGGTGGGATTTTAGCTGTTATCTGACAGTTCAGGGGAGCCCATGCAAGCACGGCTGTGAACTTGGCAATGAGGTTTCCCAGTTCCTGGTACCTGCCTGGCAATGTAACTGTTGCTTACCACTCATTTGTTCATTCATGGAATCTTGTGTTATTAAGTGAACTTTTACAGTGACGCTAGAGGAACGTCCAATGACATTGCTCTCAACTTGATTCAGAGAGGCAGCAACACAGAGGCCAAGGGTCGCTCTTCTCAGAATAACTTAAGGAGTCTGGTTAACATCGGAAGCAAAGAAAAATAACTGTATTTGAAACTTGACTCAGATCAGATTTGAAAAGTGGTTAAAAGATCAGATTCCAAAACCCCATGGGTTAAGGGCCATGTCCTAGATCTGACATGCAGCCGTGTATGTGACCTGAGTCTTTGCTTATCCTTTATACAGAATTGTGGTAATGGCCAGATTGAATGGGGAAAACTTAAGGCACTCTGGGCACAGAGGAAGACTTCAAAAATTTATTGTTGATTAGATTCCACATATAAGTGAGATCATATGGTATATTTCACTTAGCATAATACTCTCCTGGTCCATCTATGCTGTCACAAAGGGCTGGGTGGAAGTGGGCAAAGGTGGTGAAAATAGGGACATCTGCAATAGTTAAACAATACAAATAAAGTTAAAAGGCCCTAACTGGTTTGGCTCAGTGGATAGAGCGTCAGTCTGTGGACTGAAGGGTCCTAGGTTCAATTCCGGTCAAGGGCATGTACCTTGGTTGCGGGCACAACCCCAGTAGGGAGTGTGCAGGAGGCAGCTGATCAATATTTCTAACTCTCTATCCCTCTCCCTTCCTCTCTGTAAAAAAATCAATAAAATATATTAAAAAAATAAAGTTAAAAGACCCCAAATATTGTGAACTTGGAAGCAGGAAAGGCAAATCCAGGAATAGCCATAGGAAAAAATAATTATTGTTGAGTGAATGAGTGAAAAAAATGAAAGAAATAATGAATGAATGAATGAATGAATGAATGAATGAATAAAAACGGTTTCTGGATACCTTTCACCAAATTGCATTGGTGACTAGACATGCATTATAATCAGTGACTCTTACATTCAGTGTTGGCTACATAATTGTGGGGCCCAGTACAAAATGCAAGTGTGGCGCCCCTTGTTCAATAATTAAGAACTTCAAGATGGCGACACTGAGCATGTAGCCAAGGACAGGCTCTGTGCCTGGGACTGTGGGTGATTGACTGCTCGCCCGTGAAGCCCACCTTGCTTCTTCTTCAACAGTGTCAATCATTGACTTATCCACTTTATGAATGTTTCTCACACTCCTTTGTAATCTTTGTCAAGACCTGCAAAACAACAGGTGTGATTAAAACCTTTGAAATGCCTGGTGTTCTGCTTTCAGTTTAGGTAGGAGATCTCTTCTGGGGGAAAAATGGAAGTTTGTTTTATCTACATAGATGACATGGTTGGAAGAGAAAAACGAATATGCACAATGTCGATTCCTGCGCTCTCTTTTCATTTCTCCATATTATATAGTTTGAAAATGATTTCCATTTTTCTTACTAAGTAGTGCGTTATCTGCCTTGTAAAGGAGATCACAGCAGCCTGTGCTCATTGAAGGTGTAGGATGCTTCATATAAATTTCATTAATCTACAGCCCCGAAGAAGGATGTCTAATGACAAGAGGTTAACTTGGGACAAAGGCGAACTCTTTGTTCTCCTAATGATCACTTTCCCAGTGTGAGTTGCTACCATTTCAAAAGGACAAGGACACTATTTTTCCTGCTCTTCCAGCAGCCAGATCTGCAGCAAGACATTTCAGTTGGTTAAGGCTGGAGCTAATGAGGCCAAGGTCAGGAGCCTGATCCCTATGTAGAGAAATTAGTTAACCGCAAAATGAAATCCAGACTACTCCTTCCACTTTAGGCAGCCACTCCACAATTCCTGACACAGGGGACATGTGGGGACATATGGATGAAATAACAAATTGGTCAGCTTGCAGGAATAGCAGATTCTGGTTGATGTGCTGTAACCCTTCTTCCCTATGCCTTTGGCAGACATCACTAATTGATTCGACAGCCTTTCTTCCTGAGCTCAGACAGAGCTTCAGAATCCTTCTCAACACACTGTCCTAGGTCTGGGTTCAACCAATTATGGCCGGTGGGGCTGAATCTGGCCCACCGCTTGTTTTTTAGAAATAAAGTTTTATTGAAACACAGCCCCATTCATTAGTTTACATATTGTCTGTGGCTGCTTTTGTACTGCAAAAGCAGAGTTGAGAAGTTGTGACAGAGATCCAGTGGCTCACAGAGCCTAAAACACTTGTTCCCCAGCCTTTCACAGGACAAGTTTGCTGACTTCTGATCTAGGTGGTCTCCGAATCAGAAAGAGTTGTCACCTATCTATTTTTTATCCCTGGATTTAGAAGTGGTTATTCACTTTACAAAAAAAATTTTTTTTGAGAAAGAATGTCTCCCATAGAAGGAAACTCCCTTTAGCACATTTTCAAATCATTTAGAAATAATTAACTATTTACTTATTTGCTTTATTTATTGACTTTTAATGCAAAAATGATTTAAGAATTGGGAAACTTTGGGCTCGTTTTTAAAGAGCCATGATTTGTAAAAGAAATGAAAGGTCTTTGAGGTTTTACTGTGAGTTTTACTACTGGTCAGCTTATCCACTAATCTTTAATTAAGGAAAGGGAATGTCTATTGAAAAAATATGGACGCGTGTGTCCTACTGAAGAAAGATCAATTTTTCCATTTAGTATGTAAAAAGGATAGTGACTCATTTATTATTTTGATTTTATCATGTGCTTTTAATGTTCCTTTCATGCATTCCACATGGATCCAAAAGTTCTGTGATGCTGAAGCCTCTTCATTCACGCCTTCTTCAATGTGCCTTCCCCAGACTTATTGTTTGACCTAACACTAGCACCCATATAATTCTAGCTGATTGAAATGGCCTCAGAGTGTTTGGGTTAGTCGCCTAGGACAGACAGAAAAATCACGTGCAAAATTAAGAACGCTCTTTTTTTTTTTTTCTGAAGAAAAGTCCATCTAATAGTAGATCCTGGGTTGTGGAGTCCAAACCCTTTTTAATAGGTATTTTTTTCCTTTGGCTAAGAAGAAAGTCTTTCTTAGGGTAATAGGATCCTTCATTTCCTTTAAGGAATCAGTCTCCTCCCCCAAGAAAAGGAGCCCTGTTCTTTACTCCAAGGGGGGCCAGGTCTAACCAATCTTGGACTCAAACACTCCTGGCCACAGTGACTGGTCCAGGGGAGACCTGTGATCCTTGATGGCCCATTTGGAGAGAATCACAGGACTTGTGAAGGAAGAACCAGCAAGAGAATCTATTTCTTACTGTCTGTAACTTGGGATGTGAGTCTGGAGCCCCTGGGGACCACAGTGTGAACCTGAGGATGGAATTCAAGGCAGGGCAGAAAGGGAGAGAGGAGCCAAGTCCTGCTGCCATCACGTGAGTCCTAGACATAGCTGTCCAGCCTCCCTTGGATGTGTTAGTTATGTAATAAATTGTCTCTTTTGTTTAAGACAGTTTGAACTGGGGTTTCTGTCACTTACAATGAATAGCAATGCTGAATTCTCTAAGCAAAGATGGCCAGCTTTGTAGAAGTCGTGATCCTGGAAAGTAATTCCAGTATTATTCACCTTAGACTTGCCCTCTCTGCGGAGCTTCCAGAGTATTTCTGTTAAGTTCATTAGTCCTTTGGTGTCCCTCGTGAAAAGATCAAACTGAAAAAAGATGTGGAAATCCAATACAGTAATCAACACTATATAGTTTTTTAACTTGCTGGCAATTTTCTGTGGATCATTAAATCCCCCAAATATGAAACTCCTTCATTGATATGTGGATCATGTAAAACAGCCTTGAATGCAATTGCTATTTCCATGGTATCCAGATCCCTGAGGCCCTGGACAGAATTTGTGCTGGTCATAATAATTTTTCTGTGTCTACCTCTGGTTTAACTCTTTAGCATGGGGTAGTCCAGTGCATTTAATGAAATGATTTCTGTAACACTGTGTGTGTATGCACATGCAAACCCACAAATATTTTGTTTTCTTTTCCAGACTGACTTGGTGGCAGTCAGAAAGTGTCTTGTCACAGTTGTCAATGCCAGCATCTGCACTGATGTACCACCAGGTTGTTCGTTTTCAGAAGTCATTGCACTTTGGGGTCTTGGAAAAACCCAAAAGATAGATGATCAAGATGAATTGCTTTTGTAGCGACATGGGAATTTTTGTCATCTTACAGCACCCAGAGAGCCCCAGGGAAGGTGGGGCTACACTGTAAAAGCTGTACCATTTCCGTCATAAGACCACCGTCACCCAGCACGAGCCTGCATTCCTCCTCCATTTTGTCTCTGCTATGCACAGAGACTTCGTATTGTGCAATTAGAAATGGTGGGCAGGAAAGATGGGGTGCATCCCTTACCCATACATCTCTAACTCCTCTGCAGCTTCTTCCAGTCCTGTTCTAATTTCTCGGTATCTTGTGAGAGTCTGTCTGTAAGCAGTGTGGCGGCTTTCTGATGTTTCCATCTGCCCAATACTTCTTTTGTCTTACTTTGGCAACAGCATCTTTGCACATTGCCTCTTCCCACATTCCATCCACATAGATGACCCCACCCCACAAGGCCTTAGGATGGGTCACATGACCAAGTCCTGACCAATCAGCATATTTCATGCCTTTGGCCATGGAGATTGGGTCAAGGATAGACTTGCATTCCAAATCAGTCCATTAAGTAAATCCAGGACTTCTCTTGAAACTATTGAGAAGGAAATTTACATTTTGATAGAAATGTAAGCATAGTGTTCCTGTATGCCATCTTGCTACCATCAGAAGACACCTGAGAATTGAGTCAATGCAAAGGAAAGTAGAACCGAGTCAGAGACTAGGTCATGATGACATTATTTGAACCCCTGGGTGTAGCTATTCCTGAAGTCAGCTTATCGCTCTAGGTTTTTCAGGTAGGTGAGTCAATAAATATTTTTTTTCTTAAACTAGTCTGAATTGGATTTCTGTCACTTGTGGCAACAAGAGCCCTGAGTTATACAAACAATCAGAGAACCAAGCTTTATTTGCTAGGGTCTCTCACCTGTGTCCAGCATCAATAAGTCGGCAAATGAAATACTCAGGATTACATAGACAGGAACTAGAGGAAATGTGAAAAGCAATTTAACACAAAAGGAGTAGAATAATTCCACAAAAGGGGGCTCCATTTAATAGGGAAGGAAATGAAAGCAGAGTGCTGTAAATTGCTTACTTGGAGAGCAAGTGGAATTCTACAGAATAACTGGGGCACTCAGCATATAAACACATTCTTCCCAACGATAGCCTAAGCTCAGGCTTTCATTGTGAATCTACGTTAGTGGATGCTTCATTGATGGGGATTTCCAATTCCTTCAGTTGTTGCAATGGTTTGTTCTATTGGAGGTACATCCAAATTGTCCTCAGGTAGCCTCCCACAGGGGGCTGGGAGCTCCTCTAAGGTGGGGACCACCCCTCACTCAACTTAGTTTACCAGCTGTATATGCAACACCATTTCTTAATGTTTAAGAGCAAGAGTTTAAGAGCAAGAGCGTGAGAGCTAAAAAGAACCAAGTTCAAGACCCTCCTTTGTAACTTTGGGTAAGTGACTTAATTTTCTCTATGAAATGCAGGTGGTATTAGCACCTACTTTGTGGGTCTTGGTAATAATTAACTTGGTAATAATTAACTGAGACAATTTACTCTTTCAGTCATAGGGGTGATACATATACAGTTCTCAAACCATGACTGGCACAGAAGGATGCTCAATAAGAGAACTGAGGACACTTACTTGAAGGCACTTGGTATTCCATTCACATCTTTGACTTTAACTCCACCATCTTTCCCATTTTTTCTCAAATGTTAAAGATAATAAGCATTATAAATATTAACACAATAACATGCATTATTATTGGGATGGCTTCTATTTTTTGAATTCCCAGTCTTTTCCAGGCACTGCATGACACTCTTATGGGTTCTGTCTCATCAGGCACATTTGACAAATGAGGAAATGTTGGCTCAGAGAAGATGGAGATTTGTTGAAGGTCATGCAGCCAAGCAGAGATTGGGTTCAAACCCAAGTCTATCTGATTTTAATGCCAGTGATTTTCCATGATGTAAGTTTTATATTCAAAATGTGATCCATTGCCTGGAAGGTAAAATCCAGACTTACTGAATTAGAATTTGCCCCCAAAGGGGACTTCTGTGCACACTGATTTTGTGAAGCATTTTGTACCTGACCTTTCAACTCTCTGTCAACGTATCTACAAAATGTAGAATGTTTCAGTATTGCTTTTCATCATGACATGGGAGTTTTTTGACAATTTCCAATTATTTTCAGATGGCAATGGGACTGTGCTTAAGATCATGTTTAAAGACATGAGTTTGATAGTTCCTCTCCTATGGTCAACATCTCTTGATTTCCAAAAAAACTTCTCTTCTAATTGTTGGCGGCAAATGAGTTGAGGTGCTCTGGGGGCACTTGTCAGTTGAGGAAGTGGATTAAAAAATGAGACTTTTGACCATTCCATGATGGATCCAGTTCTAGCATGTGGCTTATGGGTCAGAATTCTTGTCAGGTTCAGAATTACTTTAATGATGTGAAATTGGAGGTTATCGATTGAATCTAAATCTCTCCCCACCCCCCAAATATAAAAACTTGTTGTTTGGAAAATTCCATGCCAATTGAAAATGCTCAGACGAAGGGGAAAAACACCCTTGATTTATAGGAACCATTTCTCCTTCCTGCTCCCCTATTATTTTCTACTGTTGTAAGTTTTAAAGAGCATTCATGGCTTAAAGGCTTCTTGCACAGTTTGTCTCTTGAGCTTTTTAGATGAAAAAAGGAAAAAGTCACCACAAAGTATTGCATCTTAAGAAGAAGCTTCAGTCTGTTAAGGACGAGGAGGTGGGTGAGGAGGTGGATTCTGGAGCCATCCACCCAGGTTTGACTCCTCGCCCCACTTCTAACCAGGTGGACAGATTTGGACAGATGACTTCATCTTTCCTTGCCCCTATTTCCCTT
This sequence comes from Myotis lucifugus, assembly GCF_000147115.1. NCBI lineage: Eukaryota > Metazoa > Chordata > Mammalia > Chiroptera > Vespertilionidae > Myotis > Myotis lucifugus. Next base: position 1,083,903 of record NW_005871203.1, on the reverse strand, counting down.
AACATAAAATGAGCACAATACCACCTGCCTCTTAGTTGTCAGGGAGGTCAAAAGACTATGAAATGTGTGAGCACTCAGAAAAGCACTGAATAAATATGAAACCTCAAGATGCATCTCACATTGACTCGCGGTGTGTCAGACCTCCAGGTCTGTCTACTCAAATCCACCTACATTAATCCGAGGGACAGATAACTGGCAGCAGCTCCCAAGTACACCAGTCACAATTACATAGCAGACTACCCGAGTTCAAATCCTGCCCCTGCCACTTACTTATCAACAAGTTTTCCAACTCTTGGGTTGGTGTCTTCATCTGTATGTGGGAATGGTGGGACTTATAGCGTTGCTGGGAGGATTCTACAAAAACACCTGCAAAGCATAGGTGACATTGCCTTGTAAGTAGTGTGTACTCATTAACTGGCAGCTATCATCCTTACTGGTGTTTTTGTTATGAATTATATCCCCTTGTGAAATTTCTATCATAGCTCCTACACACCATCAATTCTCATTGAGTGCAGTGTTAAAAAATGCCAACAAAATTTGGACATAAGATTAGAAATGAAAACAAGGCTTAGGGAACATATCACATTTTAATATTTTTGTAGATTAATTTTTAGTTAACTTTGGCATGGAAAATGGTGCTGATAGCAATAAAAGAAGAAATGGAAAATAATAAATGTCCACCAGTCAAAAAGAAAGCAATAAAATGTTCCACAAGGGTGGCGAAGCTGCTCACACGCTTTCAAATTGGCATCTTCTATTATCTCCTTAAACCATAGCAACTGGCAAATGGAAAAATGTCACTTACAAACACAAAACAAATGGGGGGAAAACCCGAGAGCTACAAAATTAAGTCATCTAAAGCCAGACGACAAATGTCTTGAATTCTAAAATTTTAGGAAATAGTTGAGCTGAAGATGAGTTGCATAATGTATAGGATAGGTAGCAATACATGCTGTAATGCAGTGGTTCTCAACCTTCTGGCCCATTAAATACAGTTCCTCATGTTGTGACCCAACCATAAAATTATTTTCGTTGCTACTTCATAACTGTAATGTTGCTACTGTTATGAATCGTAATTAAATATCTGATATGCAGGATGGTCTTAGGCGACCCCTGTGAAAGGGTTGTTCGACCACCAAAGGGGTCGCGACCCACAGGTTGAGAACCATTGCTGTAATGAGACATAAAACAGGAAATAGGAATCAAAAGTTGACCCAGAGAAAAAAGGAGTTTTGGGTAGAAGACTCAGGAATATCTTCTCTGAAGAAAGGATATGGAGATGCGGATGACACGAGGAAGTGAGTAAAGACAGCGGGGCTAAACAGCTTGCTAGGCAAAAGGAAATGCACGTGCAAAGGCCCTGAGGTAGGATGATGCTTGGAGCCACTCAGGAGGCCAGGTTAGCAGCAACAGAGTGAGCGATTGTGTGCGATAGTGAGAAGAGCTTGAGCTTGACAGTCAGACAAGCCTTTTTGGACGCTGAGTAATTTGGGAGAGTTATTGAATTTCTCAAAGGCTCTGTTTGTTTTTGTCTTTTGGTTTATCTTTTGACCTCCCTGACAACAACTAAGATGCAGGTGGTATTATGCTCATTTTACGTTAAGGGAGATAGAGGCAAGGAAAGACTATATCACCAGCATGATTCTCGTCAATGAAATAATTTGTGGAATATGCCCGATAAAACTCTTGCAGGGTAGCAGGTGCCCCCAAAATTATAGCTGAAAAACAAAACAAAATGGAAAAACCACAGATTTAGCAAGGGCAAAGAGCTGAACCGACCTCGCATTCAGTTCCTCTGTGTTCATTTCATATTTACTATGTGCAACGTGTGTGGTCACAACGGTAGGTCCATGGATGTCTTTGTTCTCCAGGAGCTCTGTCTGGTGAAGGTGACAGATGCCTGGGAAAAAAGGACTTGGGTTCCACATGGGACTGCAAATTCTCTGAGGCTCCTGTTTCATAGGGTCCCTTTAATTTCTTTATTTAAAAAATCCTCCCTTGAGGATATGCTTTTCATTGATTCTAGAGAGAGAGGAAGGAAGAGGGAGAGCAAAACATCAATGTGAAAGAGAAACATTGATCAGTTGCCTCATGCATGTGCCCTGTCCAAGGATCGAACCTGCAACATGGGTGTGTGCCCTGATGGGGAATCTAACCTGGGATCTTTGAGTGCACAGGATGACGCTCTAACCACTGAAAAACATGGGCCAGGGCCCTTTAATTTCTGGACAAGGAGATCTTGCAAAGATGCTATTGTCATAGGAAACTGAATATAGGTCTTAATAGAATTTGTATTGATGGCTTAGAATTTGATAAGTAACCTTTTCATTTTTCTACCAGCAAAGTGGGGAGGGGAATTTGCCAATACTTCCCATTTCCAGGCTTATCATGGGGTTAGGTGGGAAAATCAGAGGCATTGTAATACCACAGACTCGGTGAGTAAACTAAAGGATATCTGGGTGACACTGGAGGAGGGAGCCAGCCGAAGACATTCTGCAGAGCAGTATTTAGTATTCATGAGTTTCTCCAGTGATCGGCTGATGCTCTTAATAAAAACAGCACATGTTACTGAGGCCAGGAAATACATTTAATTCTTTAAAGTAGCCTGGGACCATGCAAAGGATGAGAAATGTGCTTTGAAAATAAACGTTCCCAGAAGCTCTAAGCATAAGAACTGTCTTCTCAAATGTCCTCAAATGTGTTGCCGCTGTAGCAATAAAGTGGGGCTTTGAGGCAATATGACTGATTTTTAACAAACATTCCAAAATTAATACATGAAAAAAATGCTATGCCTGCCAGAATAATCTTTGGGGGGAGCACAACCTCTACTCTTCGCCTCTCCACGGAGTGGTCACTGCATTTGGAGAATAGAGGGGCTCTTGGCTCAGGGTGAATGAAACTGTGGGGTGTTTCAATGCATTCGCTGAGAGGGAAAGTCTGTAGGTTTTCCCTCTAAATTATCAAGAATAATTTAAAAACATTAAGAACGGATAACTTAGAAGCTGAGCATTGTCAACGGTGGAATTCTTTTTTCTTTGAAAGTAGACTTGATGTTTAGAAAGATCTGGAAGCCATTTACTAGTAGGATCTTCTCTGATGACCTAAACTCCCACATCTAATGGAACTCGAACCCTCCCAGCCATACTTAATTCTTTGACCACCTGTCCACCTGCGGTAGGTACATAGATGCTTTGAGGGGCAGATAGTAACAGGTTTTGAGGGGTCTGAGGCTTACATAATCTGAGGGCATTCCATTTTAAAAAGTATACACAAATATCTTGCCTTTGCAAATGTTAACAACCATATGACCTCGCGAGCTTATGAAGACCCTTACGAAAGCCTGGGATGGGGTCTCTCTGCAAGGAACCCCATCCAAGTTCAAGTGCCATGAACTTAAGTTCCATGGCTTCATGACATGCCCACCTCCACCTGGCAGGTGTCCACTCCCATCTTCAGCATCCATTCTGCATTTTTTATTTAAAAAATACACCTCAAATGAGTACATTTCTCTCCACAGTAAGTAGAGTTCTCTTGTCCCAGCTGTGATCCTTTTGCCTGGGTCACTGTAATAGGCTCCTTCCTGGTATCCTCAAGCCCACTTTTGTGCTTTGTCCCTTTTTCCAAAGAGCATCCTGAATGTCTGGTTGGAAATGTAAATCCGTGTTCCTCCCTCCCCAGCTTAAAACTCTGCAGCCATTTCCCTGTGCATTCAAGAGAGTATCGTCCACCGGGATCTGAGTAGGAGTGTTCCCTAAAATTATTCTCTATTACTATGTCATGTTCATGGTCTCTGTAGCATTTGTCAGAGTGTGCAATTATCTACTTATCTGCTGTATTTTCTTGGTCACTTGTTATTGTTTGTCTCTCTGTTATGTTCTAAGTGCCAAAATGTCAGGGAGCCTATCTATTTAATTTCAATGCATACTCAGTTGAGCATAGCTGTTGATACATAACATAGTAAGTGTTCTATTGAACAAAGAAGAGATTTAACAAGCTGAGTGTGGCTGTATTGTTCAAAAACAAGGGTAGTCTGTAAGAAAAATGAGAGGTTTTCCAGGCTGAATGGCTGGACTGCTCTGAAAGCAATCCCCAGAGTGAAGATTCAAGAATGACTTGACAAATGGTCTCACCCTTTGGAGGAAGTATGCAGCCTTTGTATGTGGCCACGTGGAAAAAAAACCACAAAACAAAACCCAGCACAGAGCCTGGCGGTAGACAGGTTTCGGTGTGTGGCAAAAAGTCAGCTTCCTGTCTCTGCAGTCACACTGTTTATCATTTGAAAGGTTTTGAAAAGGGATGTGAAACAGGAAACCTGAGCCAGGGCATGTGTGGCAGAATAGAAGAAGGTTTGCAAGGGAGGATGAGTTCCATTGCAGTGAGAATAATATGTAGCCCAGCTGGCATGGCTCAGTGGTTGAGTGTCAACCTATGAACCAGGAAGTCATGGTTCAATTTCTGGTCGGGGTATCTGCCTGGGTTGTGGGCTTGATCCCCGGTGTGGGGTGTGCAGGAGGCAGGCGATCAACGACACTCATCATTGATGTTTCTATCTCTCTCTCCCTCTCCCTTCCTCTCTGAAATTAATACAAGTATTTAAAAAAAGAATAATATGTAGTGTTTTTGAATTCTAACCACATGTTGGGCATTGTACTGGGTGCTTCATCCAATCTTTCACCAGCCCTAGGACATAGTAGCATTGTTTTCTCTGTTTTGTAGATGAAGATGCTGAGGCTTTGATAGCTTAAGGACCTTGTCTGAAGTCCCAGAGCTAAAGTCCCAGGGTCTAAAGTCACATTCTGCAAAACAATATTTAGTATTCATGGATTCAAGGAGCCAGATTTAACCTGCTACTTCCCATAAGTACTTCACTTCATATAAAGAAACTTACATCAGTTAAGTTAAAAAAGCTGAACAAATAACAAGCATGAGTTATCTTGGCTCCTTTCAATTTTTTGAAAAGTTCAGACACATCTTCCTCTCTCGGGAGGATAGGTAGGCATGGCCAATAAACCTAATTTATAAAGTCTACAATTTCCCAGTTATCTCTTTGGCAACTTATTACTAACATAAAAATATTCTGCTCACCAAAATACTATTGCTCTCTTATTTCCAAAGCTGTTAACAAGAAAAATTGCTGCTATTTTAAGAACTTTCTTAAAATATTGTCAAGAATTGCTGCCTTCCTCTTCAACGTATAATTTTCTCATTATAAATATCCTTTGATTTTTTTCTCTCTCTTTCAAACTTTCTTCTGCTCTTGGAATGACACATTATTGATGCTGATGATAATGATGACAAACAGGTTGAGTCACTACTTCCAAAAAAGTCCAGAAGAAGGCTGAAAGTGAGTCAGGTACATCCAGTTATACACATTGACTTCATAAACTGTCAGAGAACCAAGGCCATTCACTTAAGATTCTCCAAGTGACCACATCTCTTTTCATGCCATTGGGCCAAGAAATCTTTGGAACCATGAATGCTCTGAGCATTTTGAGTTTTGTTTAAGATTCCTTTATGAGTGATAGCATTGTGACTTGGGCACACCTTGATTTCTTATTTGACTGTCTAAATTTAAAAACTCAAGTGGTGCCCTGGCCTGGTGGCTCAGTCAGTCAGAGCTTTGTCTCATACACCGAAAGGTTGTGGGTTTGATTCCCAGTCAGGTCATATACCTATGTTACATACAGGAGGCAACTGATTGATGTTTCTCTTTTCTCTCTCTCTCTCTCTCTCTCTCTCTCTCTCTCTCTCCCCTTCCTCTCTCTCTAAAATCAATAAAAACATCTTTGGGTGAGGATTAAAAAAAACACATGCAAATTGTGACAAAACAACAACAAACAAAAGATTCCTTTTTATTCTGGAGCTCCCATTGCTAGAGTCCCCTCATCAAAAGAGAGAATGAATGTAATATTTTCAAATGCAGCAGGCCTTATAGCTACGGAAGCCCCAACCCAATCGTCTGGCTTATAAAAAAGGAAGGTCTTGCCAGAACCGGTTTGGCTCAGTGGATAGAGCGTCAGCCTGCGGACTGAAAGGTCCCAGGTTCGATTCCGGTCAAGGGCACATCCCCAGTAGGAGGTGTGCAGGAGGCAGCTGATTGATGTTTCTCTCTCATCGATGTTTCTAACTCTCTATCTCTCTCCCTTCCTCTCTGTAAAAAATCAATAAAATATATTAAAAAAAAAAAGGAAGTTCTGGCAGATTAGCACCTCCAGAGGTTCCCTCAAGAGTCTTGTCTCTGTGTTTGTTTTCTTGAGGACCATGGCTAAAGATTGCCTTAGGGCAGTGGTGGCGAACCTATGACACCAACTCATTTGTTGGTTGATTTTTCTTTGTTAAATGGCATTTAAATATATAAAATAAGTATCAAAAATATAAGTCTTTATTTTACTATGGTTGCAAATATCAAAAAATTTCTATATGTGACATGGCACCAGAGTTAAGTTAGGGTTTTTCAAAATGCTGGCACGCCGAGCTCAAAAGGTTCACCATCACTGCCTTAGGGCTAGGGGTTGTGCCTAAGTACATGCCAAACCTTTGGTGCCTTATTAGTCAGTTTAACAATTGCCTTTGCTTCTTCATCAAACATTGGTTGACTCTCTCTATGTCAGTCTATTTCTGGGTTTTGTATGCTACTCCATCGGTTCTTTCACCAATACTGCACTGTCCTGATCACTGTAGCTTTCTAGTAAGTCTTGAAATCAGTGTGAGTCTCCAGATTTGTTTGTCATCTTTAGTATTGTGTTGGCTAGGCTTTTGCCTTTCCACATAAACTTTAGAATCAGTTTATCATGATCTATAAGCTAGCTTTCTGGAATTTTGATTGAATTACATTGAGTCTATAGATCAAGCTGTAGATAATTAACATCTTAACAACCTTGAACCTTTCAATCCATGAACATGAAATATGTCTCCATTTATTTTGTTTTTCTTTGATACCTTTCATCAGAGTTTTGTAGGTTTGTTGTTGTTTTTTTCCCCCCCATAAAGATCCTGTTTATATTTGGTTACATTGATTTGTAAGGATTTATTTTGGGCGCTATTGTAAATGGTATTGCTTTTGTAATTTCAAATTCTAGTTGTTTATTGCTGATATATAAGAAAGAAATTGGCCTTTGTATATTAACCTCATATCTGGAAATCTTTCTATTTGTACTTGCTTATTAGTTCCAGGAAGGTTTTTCTTTTTATGTTTTTAGTTACTCCTTTCAGATTTTCTACATAGACAAGCATGTCATTTATAAATAACATGCTTATAAACAAGAGATAAGTTTAACTTATCTCTTTCCAATCTATATGCCTTTTATTTCAATTTCTTGTCTTATTGCATTAGCCAGGACTTGCTGTATGATATTGTATTGGGAATGGTAAGAGAAGACAGTCTTGCTTTGTTCTCCATATTAGAGGTGAAAGCATCTACGCTGCTTTTCACACTGAAGTATGATCTGAGTAGTAGATTTTTTGTAGATGTTCATCAATTTATTTTCCTTCTATCCCTAGTTTACTGAGAGTTTTTATCACAAGTGGGTGTTGGATATTGTCACGTGCTTTGTGTCAATTTATATGATTATATGATTTTTCTTCTTTATCTGGTTAATGTGGTAGGTTACAACAATTGATTTTCAAATGTCAAACCAGATTTATATATCTGGAATAAATCCCACTTAGTTGTGAGATTTGTATACATTGATGGATATGATGAATATGATTTGCTGATATTTGCTGAAGATTTTTGCAGATATTGGTCCATAGTTCTCCTTTCTTAAACTTCTTCATCTAGTTTTCATATTAGAATGTGGTAAGAAATGTTTCCTCTGCTTTTAATTTTTTGAACAAATTATAGAAACTTGATGTCATTTCTTCCTTTAATATTTTGTAGAATTCACCAGTGAGACCATATATGCCTGGTGCTTCCTTTCTTAGAAGATAATTTAGTTTTTGATTCAATTAGTAGATGAAGGCATACTGAGTTTATTAATTTCTACTTGTGTAAATTCTGGAAGTTTTTACCTTTTAAGGATTTGGTCCACTTTATCTATGTTATCATATTTGTGGGCCAGTAGTTGTTCATAATAGGAAATCATATTTTTAGCACATTTAATTTTAGATTGATGGTCAAATGTGTTTTGTAGTCTACATGCCAACTTTTTGTTCTTAAATTTTTACTTAGTCATCATGAAAAAGAATAGGACTTGAATAAGCGCTGATATAATGGTGAAAAATGAAGAAATATTTAACAAAGATATTCAAAGTCCAAAGTGATGTGAGTTTTTTAAAAGGAGATCTCTATGAGGATACATATTATATTGGGAAATTAGTCAATTTTTGGCCATAATCCTCTCTGACTCTGTTCTTATCAGTTAAGATAGAGGAATTTCCCTTCATTTAGAATATTTTTGAAAGAAACAGCCATAGGAAAAGGGCCCAGTTAATAACCTAGTTGTTATACAAGCTGTAAATTTAGATTAGCTACTGGTCAATACTAATCCAGAATACCAATGAAAAAATGCAAATAGAGCCCAGTGCAAAGGCAGTGTATTCCTTTTCAAATTCATCCAGCTTTTGTTCTTGACATCTTTGTAGCTACACTTTGAACTCCATCTTTTCCATCTTGGGTAACCGTTCATGAAGTTTTCATTCTGGCATAAAATAACTCATGGAATTATCCATTCATCAAGAAATAGCTTAGCCAGAGAGAATTTGGCTTGGTAGAGTGTAATGGGAGACATTTATTCCTCACTGTTATCTCCCCTTCATCCACGCCAGCCCACACTCATGGACTTATAAAGTTTTAACATGCACATGAAGAAGTTTATAAATAACATCAATTAGAAATAATAGCTTGTATTTACTGAGTATGTGCCAGGCATCATGACACATGCTTTATGTGCTGCCTCATTTAACACAACAACACTGAGATAGGTTTTGTATTATTATCTACTAGAGGCCCAGTGCAGGAAATTCTTGCACTGGGGGGTGCGGGGAGAGGTGTCCCTCAGCCCGGCCTGTGCCCTCTCACAGTCCAGGAGCCCTGGGGGATGTCTGACTGACGGCTTTGAAGCTCCTCTTGCCAGGGAGAGGAGGCTATTTTCCCTCTGAACCAGGGCTTGCTGTGTGACCTGTTTTGGCTAACAGAATGTGAGGAATGTGACTACAGGTGGAAGGATGCATGGCCCCATTTCCCATCATTCTTAGTGACCCACCCAGGATGTTTCTAGTCCCACCCCAGCTACTTTGGGTTCTTCTTGGGCATGAGTACCTCCTTGAATTTTGCATCTTGGCACTTTATTTGCCTCATTTTAGCCCCAGCCCTCATCCACATTATTACTCGGCTCATAGTTTTACTGTTAACTGACTTACAGTCTGTTTTCCACTTCCAAACTTCCAAGATAGTAGGCTTGAGGGAGTAGAGTGTAGCAGCTACCAGGAGTTAGACTCCTGGGTTCCAGTCCAGCTTGCCCACATGCAGATTGTCTGAGCTTGGACTGATACTTAGCTCTCTGGACCACAGTTAGTTTCTCTAAAATGGCAGTAATTATCATTCTAATCCTATGAGTTTGAGAAGGAGGTTAAATGAGGGAATACATGTAACAGGCATATCACAGTAACAGGCACAATAAGTACTCAGACACTGCTAGGTATAATTTTTATTGTTATTACTACAACAGTTACTACCACTGTCACTAGTAAGCTCTGATTCCTTCTTAGGGGTCCTGGGAAGATTTAATGAGGTTATGTTAGCTTGGTGCTCAGTGGATGCTTGATAAGTGGTTGTTATTAAGTTAAACACAGATGCCAGTAAAAAGGGCCACCCATTAAGCTTATTGTTATCTATTTTACAAAGCTGCCGAGTACAGGATGTCCACGCATATAGGCAGTATTTCTGCTTCTGTTGCCCTGTCATCATCGTCATGCTAGTTAATATTCTCTGACACATTTACAGTGTGCCAAGCCCTCCACACATCTTACTTCATTTAATCCTCAGGCCAATTCCGGAGGGAAATGCTATGATTATCGCCATTTTTCAGATGAGGAAACTAAGGTCAAGTTTAACACATGAACGGTCTTCCTCCAGCGCCTGTGCATTTAACCACTTTCTTGTCCACATTATAAGCTCATCACCATGGATTGTTTACTAGGCACTTCTTGGAGACAAAGAGGAAGGGAGGGCCTTCGCATGGCGAGGGCATGTGGAAGGAGGTAGGTCCAGAAGGTGACTATGATTTATCCAAATCCTGAGTCTTAACAATAGGCAGTTATTAAGCTAGTATCAGATACAAGACCTTCCCAAGTTTAACTTCATTCCAGTTAGTCTCAGTGCAGCCCCCCCCTCATCCCACTTCTCATCCAATGTATCTGGCGGGGTGGCCAAGGGAACCCTGTGCCCTTTTGCGGCGGTTTACTTTGTTCTGGAAGAACAGTGCGTGCTGAGAAAGCCGCAAAAGTTATTACCAAAAGTAATAAGAAGTAAAAGGTAATTATACATTGATATTAAATCTCTCTGATCCCCATTTTATTAGCTGCTAGGTTGCATAAATCAGAGGTGGAGTGATTACTGGGAATGTCGCTCAGAGTTTGAGGCCCCAGATTTTAACTTTCAGTCTGAAAAGCTTTCCAGTCCTGGCAAAATATAAACGGTCACCCCCATGACTTGTTTCAGAGGCCGCATGTGGATTGTATCGGTTCTGTGTGTGTCTTAATGCAGGGGCAGAACTGTGCTCTGTTAAAATTTCATAGCATATTTGATCTTTGAACTATAAATTACTGTCATTTCCTGAAATGATTTAGGGAAAGTAATTGTGGGGACAAGATGGTCTCAAGTAACACCTAGAACTTTCTACTCAGTGCCACCTTTCTGTAATTTCCTATTTAGAGGTGAAATCTACACAGTGCTCAAGCTTGAAGGCACTCATAGACTTTAGAGAAGAATACATCCAGGCTCAGAAGTGCGCAGAGATTTCCTGAAGTCATATAGACACAGAATCTCTTGCATTCATTGATTCACTCACTCATTCACAAATATTACTGTCCACTGTGTATCAGGAACTTGTCCTGGGCCTCAGGGTCAATGTAGAATGAAACAGACCTGACTCCTGATTCATGGAAGTTGCCGACTAGTGGGGGAAATGAAAAATAAGCTAATAATCATACTAATAACATCTAATGTTTCTGATGAATCCTATGATTAAAAAGTGCAAAGGTGCCTGGCCGATGTGGCTCAGTGGTTGAGCATCGACCCATGTACCAGGAGGTTGCTGGTTTGATTCCTGATCAGGGCACATGCCCAGGTTTCAGGCTCGATCCCCAGCAGGTGGCATGCAGGAGGTGGCCGGTTGATGTTGATGTTTCTCTCTCACTGATGTTTCCATATCTCTCTCCTTTTCCTTTCCTCTCTCTCTGAAAATCAACAAAAAACCATTTTTTTTAAAAAAAGTGCAGCATTAACATATATTTTCCTAGAAGTGGAGGATGAAGAAAGGCATTTGAACTGAATTCCAGAGCTGCACCGCTCAATCTGGTAGTCCCTGGCCACATGTGGTTATTTAAGGTTAAATAAAGTTTAAATTTCAGTTCCTCAGTTGCATTAGCCACATTTCAAGAGCTCAGTGGCTACTGGCTGCCATCTTGGACAGTGCAGATCTAGAACATTCCTATTATCATAGGACGTTCTGTTGGACTGTGGTGCTTGTGAGAATGATTGGGATTTGACCAAGTGATGAGGGAGGGTGTTGTAGGATTAGAGACTATTTAATGTGCAGTTCCCTTGGGGACCTGCGGAGAGCTGTGGATGGAGAAGCAGGGGGAGTCAGAAGCTCTGCAGTGCTGGGTCGAGCCTCGTTTTCTTCTATGGGCAACAGGAACAGCGCTTGGTTCTAAGCTGAGGAGGTTGCTCTCAGTCGTTGGAGGAGAGATGAAGGAATCCGGGGAACCACAGGGAATGAAGTCCAGCCCAGCAGGGCTCCTCTGAGCCAGCACTTACATCCCTGAAGCATGTTCTGGGAACTAAGTGAACACTGTGGCCCAGTTTGAGTGCTCTCATTTGTCACAAAGCTCTCCTACACTTGCTAATGGATTACATGTGCTGCCCATTCTCCCTTATCATCCCTGAACTCATATTGGAGCTGTGCCTTGTGATTCTTCTACTATGACCTTGACCGCCTTTGCCAAGGCCAAGTCTACTTTCTAACCCCAGCAGGACTCTCCCAGCTGTCTTGGATAACGTCTGCCCTGATGTGGCTCCTTTCACTCTCAGTTCTTAAGCCCATCTTCAGAGATAACTTTTCCTCCTTGCTTATTTCCTGCCTTCATCTTGAGGGCAGAGATCTGGACAATATTTAGATTGGGACTAAACAGACACGTACATTTGGGTGAATAGAAATCCGGCAGGGGACACTGTTCTCATGCAGAGTTAACTTGTGTGCATGCCCTACAACACAACAGGCTGAAGACCAAGGTGTTAGCCACAGAGGGGTTTATGACCAAGGTGCTGACTTCCAGAATCTATTAACTCACCTGCTCATTTAACAACAAAATTATCGAATTCCTACTGTGTGCCAGGCACTTGCTCATACAAATATGAGCAAGACTGAGATGATCACAGGGCTCACGGAGTTCACAAACTATCAGAAAATAGAATATTCTGGTTAATAGTAATTAAGACAATGAATAAGAAAAGCAAAACTAGTGAGTCTGGGAGGGGAGGGCAATCTGGGGTGGGGAAGGAGTACCATGAGGAGGTGCCATTTAAGAATCCTGAGGAAATGTGGGAGTGGCCTGGGGAAAGGGGTGAGGTGGACTTGGGGAGGAATCATTTCTGGCAGTGGCATGGGTGTGCACATAGGCCTGCATGGGAACAGTCAAGGGTGGATGTGAAGGGCTGCATGGACTCAGCTTGTGTGGCTGGACAAGGAGTGTAAAGAGCACAGAGGAGTGCGACCTGCGCTGAGGTGGGGGTGATGAGTGGACATTGCAGGTCAGAGGAGGACTTGGGGTTTACTTACCGGCAATGGGAAACTAATGAAACACTTTCATCAGGGGAATGGTACAGCCAAACATGAGTTTTTAAACGCCCTCTAGCACTGGTTAGGAGAATGGAAAAGGGGGTCCCTGGATTCAGGGTGACCTGTTAGAAAGCCCTGCAGTCCCCTGGTGAGCAATGGTGGTTGGTGATGAACATGGAGAAGGGGAGGGCGGTCTTCTAGAAGAAATTCTAGGGGACCATTGAAATGTGCCCACTCCCACCTCTGGACAAGGCAGAGATTCCCTGTTTCTGCCGACTTGTCATCATAGACTCAGATACTGTGTGTGGAACTATAGCAGTGATGCCTTACTTATTCCAAAGAAAGTTACAATTTCAGAACTTTCTGCCTGGAGGAGAAATGAAAAGGGAACTTCAAGCACTTGAGAAGGAGGGGTGTTCAAGGTGGTGAAGCGAATATTGAACACCCAGGAGGGGATCTGAAAGAGCTTGATGACACTTTTCTCTCCCCTGTTTCATCTGTCAAATAGGCCGCACCCTGAGACCAAAGCCAGATGACTTTGTAGATCCTCTTTATGAAGATATTTTCAACCATCTCCCTTAGAAAAGCCTGCCTTCTGTCGGTCTGAAGTTCAGGGGGTGGGTGTACACAGCAGATTTCTTCCAGGTTGTGTGTGCATGTGTGTACACGTGTGTGCATGTATGTGTGCACGTGTGTGTATGTGTATGTGAGAATATGCCCACACACCCACACATATACAGATTCAACAGTTTGTATAGAACTTGAGAATAACTTCTGTATGTTTATTTTGTTCTGTTGACAGGACAGTGTTTCCATAGCAATGTGAACTTGAGTTTTCAAGAGACTATTTTGAGGGGCTTTGGCAAACCAGGTGAAATCATTAATTGTGCATCACGAGTCTGGCTTCTTTGGTGCCGGCTTGTTATAAAGGAAGCTGTAGGTTGACTGGATTGATGGGCTTCAGAATGACACCTTTAGGCCCCCAGACATCTGGGATGGAAACCATGTCCTTCCTTCCCTTCAATACTGTGGCTTGGCTCCCTCCCTGTGCTGCCCATGTTGGGCACAGAGCAACAGGAGGTACAGGCAGCAAGGATTTGCTTCTTTGGGCAAAGATTTGGGGACTGCTGGGTTCACTATTGATTACATTTCATCATTCTAATTGTCTCTGTTAAGGGCATCCTTTCTCTCAACTCATTTGAGATGAAGTCCTTACCCCATTGCCCTCAAAAGGTCACTCTGTGCCGACACAGCCCTTTCTTGTCACCGCACTGAGTCAGACTGGCCTCCTTATTAACACTTCCTTGTAAACATCTTCTGGTGAGAGCTGAAAATACGAAAAGATCAGTTGACAAATGTTCATTTCATGTCAATTACCTAAATGCAGATAGTTTATTTGCCCCTGTATCCTTTTACTCTTTTCTACTGGAAGCAAAATACAACCCTATTTATTACTACAGAGATTTTGTTGCCAGGGGCAGAAATCCAACTTGATCCACTTTGAATGTAAAAGAGATGTATGGGGTCTTTTTAGCAAGTGACATCTGTGGTCTGTCCCCAGGAGCCCAAGTCCCAACACTTCTGCCCACTGTGTGTTGATATCAGAGTCGCCAAGGAAAACACACCGCAGTCAAGCATGGATGGCACAAGCTTTCTTCACCTGGAGAAGAGACACACTAACTTCAGTAGTGGGTGTCAGTCCCCGTGGCCACGGGTCCCTCTCAGCAGCCTCCTCAGGGCCATTGGCCTGCATGCACCCGTCTTGTGCTCCAACTTGCTATGAAGGAAGCTGTAGGGAGACTGGATTGGTGGGCTTCTCACCACAGCAGTGGGGTTTCCGGGTGCCACATGACACACATGCTTAAGTAGAACAAAGGAGCACACACTGAGTTTGCAATGGAAAGAAAGTCCCACACAAGGAAATAAGCCTAGGACAGGCTGTGAAGACTTGTCTTGTGAAGGAAGTGCTTCAGGCCCAAGGACCATCCTTCTATGGCCTTGAGGGGGCTCAAAAGACTGCATTTCCCAATGGGCTCCATTTTGGCCAAGGCCTGATATGGAGGGGGCCCCATGTATGTGAGCAGACATAGGAAGAAAATTTTAATCTCCATTTCTCTGTTTCTTGTCTAAGTTTCCGTAACTTGGCATCATTCTCTAACACTGCTGCCCAAGAAAACTTCCATCAGCTGGCCTCAGTTCCTGCCCACCCAGGTGCCCTGAAGGCAAAGGCAGGATCCTTTTTCTTCTGCTTCCAAATATCAAATCATCATGGGCTTACTCTGATGGCTTTTGCTTGGATCAATCGTCATGGCCAAGAGCATGGAGCATCATGATCAGCGTGGCCAGGGTAACAGGCCCTTTTTGGGGAATAGGAGGAAGGTACTATGATCAGCATTGCCCCTGTCGATCATGGCATTGAAATGGAATGAGAGCAGCTTTCCAGTGGACAGGCATGTGCTTGCATGTAAAAAGAAGATGATCACCATGCTCAGCAGGCACGACTTAATCCAAGGGCACCCCTCCCATCTTCAAAATCAAAAGCTATCCACACGGGGCTGAACATTAAGATCACCAAAGAAGCTTTAATATGGATTTCCAGGACTCCATCCTCAGAGTATTTGATCCAGTGGTTCTGGGCTTGCCTGCTGAATCTATAACATTTTTAATGCTTTCTGGTTATCCCGATTAATATATTATTCTGAGAAACATGGTGAGAACAATTGCAGTAGGATGACAAAGTGTAGAATGACAGTCTTCCAAAAAGATTAAATTGAGCTATTGTATATTCAGTGTGTGATATTTAATTGCATTTAAATTCTCCAGAAATCATAGCTTATTTTTGGTAGATAATGCCTGCTTCTTCCCATGCTGATGGAGAGGCAGGAGGGGAATCAGGCTTATAGATGAAAAAGTGGAGAAGGGTCATGGAAGTGTAAGGAAGGGGGAGTAGTGAAGGTGCACCATATTTTTGGCCATCTGCACTTGAACCCCTTTCCATTTGGGGGGAATTACACATTTTTCGAGTCTTGGTGAGAGGAATAATCACCTCTCACTTTAGAAGCTGAAAATGCCAGGAACATACCTGTCCAGCCTCCCTTGCAGCTATGGCTGAGATGTAGGTCCCACCAATGAGATGAACCATCTTCAGACTTTAGCTTGTGAGGCTGTGACATTAAATAACATGGCCTGTGGCTAAGAGGAGGGCACGATTGCCTGGTTGGAGCAGAAACATCAGGAGTTGGTTTGGATGTTTCTCCGACACAGAGGGCAACACTTGAGGCTGGAGATTTTGCATGATTCAAGCGTTTTGATTGGCTGGATGGGTTTGATCCAGACCATATAAACAGTTGTGTAGTTTGGAATTAGCATATGTTATTTTCCATTCAGACTTCCATCAGCTGGCCTCACTTCCATATCCTGGCCCCCAACAATTTACTATGTAAATCTGTGAGTTAGCTTGAGTTCTTGTAAAACGTAGAGCTCCAGTGGGTAATAAGAAAGTTATCACAAAGAAGCCTCTCTATGACAGAGATCCTGAAATGCTTCTTTAAAGTAAAACAATAAAAAATAAAGAGGATGCCAAGGTAGTTCTGGAGCTATGTGTAGCCCATGGCCATGTTTTAGAAAGCCCACAGCCATTTTTTAACACGTTGCTAATGTCTAAAAGTGGGGGTTTCACACAAAGAATCTGAATTTACTTTTCTAGGGAAAAATAAAATACTTGGCATTACTAGGCTCACCTCGTACAAGGTTTATTAGCAGCTGCCTGAGGGGTGAGGCATGGGGCTCCACCTTTCCACAGTTTTGACCTGCCGATGTCACCACTTATGGTCCCTGATTGGCCTCAGTATCCACCTGGACTCTTATCTGCAAGCAGCCAATGCTGACTCTAATTTCAGTAAAAAAAACTTAGAGCAGCGGTTCTCAACCTGTGGGTCGCGACCCCTTTGGCGAACGACCCTTTCACAGGGGTCGCCTCGGTCGAACGACCCTTTCACAGGGGTCGCCTAAGACCATCCTGAATATCAGATAGTTACATTATGATTCATAAATAATTTTATGGTTGGGTCACAACATGAGGAACTGTATTTAAAGGGCCAGAAGGTTGAGAACCACTGCCTTAGAGTGTTGGAGAACTGGGTGAGAAGTGATGCAGGCAGGAATGACACTCCGGATCAGCTGGTGCTACAGAACTGAGACCCCCGAGATGGCCGTGGCTCCTGAGCACACACCCCACAGCTTGCTGCACACACAGCATCCTCTCTGATTGGAGGTGCTGGTTACTGCCCAGAACCTCTGCACCCGTTGCTTCTTTTCCATAAAGGGTTCTTCAAGGTCTCTGCTCCTGCTCTGCAGAGCTCGGTTCACATGCTTGCACCCTAGCTGCAAGAGAAGCTGGAAAATGAGTGTGGTATTTTCAGCTTCCATGGTGGGAGGCAGGCTCTGCTTCATAAGTTAAAAGAGTCCCCAGACATAGGAAGGGGTTTCTGATATCGAGCAACTAGAAAGAATAGCAGGTATCCCACAAAGGCACTTGAGGCTGCTACCCTCACTGAGTACACACTAAGGCCTAATTAAATATTGGTTGAATGGACCATAAGACTGGGAAATTTTGGAAAAAAATTATAGAGAGAGGGTTAGAAAAGAAGAAAAGCAGAGGAAACGTGGAAGGCAAAAGGGAGAGAGTGTGAAAGGCAGCCATGAAGGGGAAAAATTCAAAGTCACTCATGCCTTAAAAAGCTTTGCTCTAAAGCACAGTCCATCTAGTTCCTCTTTCATTTTGCTTTTCTTATCTACTTTGCTTTATAAAGACACTACAAAGCCTGTGCAAAGCCCTATGAAATTCATTTTTTCTCTTGTGGTCAGGAAATACTGGACCCAGCCCAGCAGTTGTTCAGCTCAGTCAATTGCCAACATACCAGCTGCCTAAGTGAGGAGTTGGTCTATTCAAGAAGTAGTTATTTAGCCAACAGACAGATGGCCAAGAAAGCCAAGTTAGTTGGTGTATTGTTTGCCACGTGGGAGGCGCACAGCCAGCTGCAATAGCCAGCAGCCAACAGATTCAGAAGCCATAGACCATGACTTTGGATTAGTTCCTGGAATCCTACAGGTACCCAACTGATAGGTAAGGGAAGAGCAGGGAGGATTTTGCTTCACTGAGCCCACAACCTAGTGAGGGAGAGGCATTTGCATAACAGCAGTGGTAGGTAAGAAAGTGGCTGGGCTGGTGGCATGGCCAAAATCAAGGCACTCAACCCAGCGTGAAGAATGTGAAACAAGACACAGCTGTGAGAATAGTGAAAGCAAGGAAAAGCAAGGGCCACTTCCAGCACTTTCCCCAGAAATGTATTAATTTCCCAAGTACAGGAGGCTGGCTTATTACACATCATAAATAATTACTAGTAGTGAGAGTCAGAGAACACGTATGTTAGTTTTTGAAACTATTTGGTGTTATAATTGGAAATACACTCAGAGGGGGTAGCCACAGTTAGAATCTGTGCCACACCACTTTATTCCTTGCTTCAGCAAACAGCCAGCAGGCCTGAACCAGTGCCAGGAGCTGTCCTGGGACCGATCATGGTGAGCACAGACCAGCCCACTCTGCCTGCGTGGGACTCACGGTGGAGTGAGGAAGACACTCTTTGCCAAATAGCAAGACCAACGAATGTCACGCTGCAGCTCTGGTGACACTAGAGACGGAAAGCACGTAAAGTTATGAGGAGATTGTCAGGTGATCTAACCACTTATTTAGTTATATGTGTAATATGTTCAATACATATTTTATTTAATATATATTTAATATGTATTTATATATACATGTGTATATACAGGGGTGGGCAAAAGTAGGTCTACAGTTGTTTGTATGGAAGACAATACAATAATTAATAAGTAAACTCTGTGTTTCCCGTACTCACAACTCTGAACCTACTTTTGCTCACCCTTGTATATGTGTGTACATATACACACACACATTTTGCATATATAGGGTGTCCCAAAAATGTATACACACACTTTGAATAATTATAAAGGCAGTGTTTATTAAAATACATTTCATTTTCAAAATTGAATTATCAGCTGTTAAAGAGGGTATACATTTTTGGGGGACACCCTATATATTAAAATATATATACAAATATATACTATGTGCGTATATTTGTGTGTGTATATATTTCAATATATATACAAACACACAAATGTTTTAATATACATACCTGTGTGTATTTGTGTGTGTGTATATAGATACATAAACCCTGGGTTTATGTCAATAGCTTTTATTAAAATTCTGTGATTTAAAGCCTGTCTCTTTCCTCTGCCATAAGTTTCATTCCCACTTGCCATCTACTGATATTAATAATTCCAGGAAAACAGTCAGTTTCTCCTCTGAATTTGGTGTCATCAACTCACGGAAAGTGGTCTGAACACACTAGAAGCCCCTTGCGTTTTGTTTCAGCCTTTCTCGTGTGGTCCAGGGGAAAGGCCTTTGGACATGAACGCATGTCCCGCCAGCAGATGCAAGCCAGGCACCTGTTAGCAGAGTGTCCTTTGGCGGCAGCCTCTCAGACCCTCTGTCTCCTCATCTGTGAAATGGGAGTAAAGGGATTTACCTCTCAGAGGAGTGGGGACAATAAAATGGGAGGTGTTCTCTGAGTTTCCCACAAGCAAAAGGGAAAAGGACAGTGGAGTTGGACTGTATCGAGGGTTAGAGTCTAAAGTTGGTGCACAGGGAGAAGAAATCGCTCAGAGTCAGACTCACCCTGGAAAATCCTCTCAGAATTCTCACCGTGGCGTCCAACCCACCAGTTCGCGGGGAGCTCACCGCACCCAGTTCTTCCTCCAGAGTCCAAACAGATTGCTGTTTCTTCAGCTGAGCACAAGATTAAGTGCTTCGCTTGCGTTGAGTGGCCATGTTGCAGGAAAATACTTCTCTTTAAACACTGGAGTCACACTCAACGATGCAAGATGCTCCCGTGGGAGAGGCAGTGGCCGCTTGCCATCCCCAGGCTCCCCAGGCTTGCCCATGGCATGCAGTGGCCAGGAGACTTACCTTTAGGACTGAAACTGCCTCTCTCCCAGCCCCCTGCTGCCCCCACCCCCCGCCCCACAAATGCACACAGTTAAACCCAGGAAAGTTAAAACTCTCCAGGACCCTCCAGCTGCCAAATAAGTAGTTGGATGGTCCCCAGGTTCTTAAGATTCCTCTGTCTGCTCCAAGCACCTGGAGCACGTAGCACCCATAGCGTCTTCCTCCCATCCCTGCGAGGCTTCCTGATTCCTTTGTTGCAGTGACGACTGTTCTGACCAACTGTTCTTGATTTTCCGTATAATTTTCACTTTGGAGAACCCATCGATTCCTGCTAAGTGCTGCTTTCAGACACTCTGAGTGATGACACCCAGTGACTAAGACAATGGGGATGAAAGAAATAAAAGGAAAATGAAACTCTTTGTCTACTTCTTGCAGGGCGCTCACAGACCTGCCTGGTGCCCGGGCTTCATTGGAGAGCTCAGCCTGTGGGATTGCTGGGGACTAACTCACTGCAGCCTCCTCCTCTACTGCTCCTCCACCACCATGGCTGTGCCCGCAAACTTGGCTCTGATGACTGCACTAGGAGTCAGAACCTTGCTTCTTTCTCACCCTTGGGCATGCTGCATCCTGCCCCATTACAGTGCCTGAGAGTTAGGTCCTAGCCAATGTTCCCCAATAGTTGGTGGGCCCCCAGGCACCACTCCCCTTTAGTCATTAATATATTTCATAAATTAATCGCAACCTTTAATTACACACCTCCCGTGTGCCCAATACTGTGCGAAGTGCCCTGCTTATAGTTCCCCAATCAAATCCCACAACTAGCTATGGACTGGGTATTGTTTTTATGATTGAAATTTTCCTGGCTGAAGGAAGGTTTGTAACTTCCCCCGGGTCATAAAGTAGGAGATGAAGATGATTCTAAATACCTTGTGTATGTTTATTTTTAAATATTTTTAAATTGATTTTTAGAGAAGCAGGAAGAGTGAGGGTGAGAGATAGAAACATCAATGGGAGAGGGAGACATGCATCAGCTGCCTCCTGCATGCCCCCTACTGGGGATCCAGCCCCAAACCCTGGCATGTGCCCTGATGGGGAATTGAATCTGCAACCTTTTGGAACACTGTATGTCACCCAACCAACTGAGCCACGCCAACCAGGACCTAAATAACCGGTTTTTAACCAAAGGGCCAGTGGGTCTGACTCCAGATGGACCCTTGGTGGATGCACTCCACCAGTAGCATCTCTGAAGCACTGTCTGCTTCAGCTTCAGCCGTGTGCTAGTACATACACAGATGCCCAGTTCATGGGCAGAAGCGTCATCTCAGGGTCTGCATTGATAATAATTTTCCCAGCAGCTTCTTACAAGTGGGAACTGTTGGTTAGGTCAGGGGTGGGCAAACTTTTTGACTCGAGGGCCACAATGGGTTCTTAAACTGGACCGGAGGGCCGGAACAAAAGCATGGATGGAGTGTTTGTGTGAACTAATATAAATTCAAAGTAAACATCATTACATAAAAGGGTACGGTCTTTTTTTTTTTTTTAGTTTTATTCATTTCAAACGGGCCGGATCCGGCCCGCGGGCCGTAGTTTGTCCACGGCTGGGTTAGGTCCTTACATGCAGAGCTCCTTATGTATGCAACAGGGACTAAAGCGGTCGGGCACTCACCATGCCCCCGGCACTGGACTCAGGTCTAACACAGTTTATAAAGAGCCAAGTTGAATCTAAGATGCAATCAGAAATTTTGATATTACTCATGAGCTTTACCAGTTTCAATGTAATTTTTTTCTTAAATGCACTGTGAGGCTTTATACGCCTGGGCATCTTCCTAGCCTTTGAGTGAATGAGTTTTTAGAGCTGGATCAATATAACAAAAGAAAGAAAATTGCTCTTCAACCAATGCCACGTATGGGAAAGAACGTTAGTTCCTTTTTCTCTCCAAACTTTAATTAAGCTTAAATTATGAAAAAAAAAGTTCCATGTAGTAGATTCCTACTGAATGGTCTATTCAGAACCTCTTTCCTTTAAAATTGTTCTTTAAATGTGAATCACAATCCTATATAATAAAGAGGTAATATGCAAATTAACCCTCACACCTGCACAAGATGGCTGCCTACAACCAGGCTGGTAGAGGGGTTAGTGAGGGACGACAAAATGACTGAACAAGCAGGCTGTGTGGAAACCTCCTCCTCCCCCATGCACAAATTTTGTGCACCAGGCCTCTAGTGTAATATATAATTGCTGTGACCATTCAAATAGTAAATATCTTAAGTTCAATTAATAGGATTTCCTTCCCTTCTATTCCATTCCTCTAAAATTGACAATTTGTTGTCTAGCTTTTCATATTTTTCCCTCTGCTTAATCAGATATCCATATCTGAGCAGACCTACAGACTATTAACATAGAATCACACAATACAAATTGATTTGCATCTTTCCCTTTTCCACTTCAGCTCATATTGCTTGCACCACTTTTCTAGGAGTTGTCTTCCTCTCCTCCCCTCCCCGCCACCTGCTCCAATGACATACCTGGTTGCCAGGACTCAGTTGTCTGTGCATTGTATGCTGCTTCTCTGGTCGATGGGTGGGCATATCTGATGCCAGATACAGCAATGAGTCTCTTCCCTGGGGTTTTGGTGTATCCCCTGGGTGGATGGATATATTTATTATATGTAACAATTGGGTGTGTGAGTTGCCATTGTATACCTTCTAGGCATCACAGAAAATTAGATTGCAGTAAGCAAAAACAATAATGCAGATGTACCTAGGAGAGAAAGAAAGATAGAGACAGAGAGAAAGAGAGAGAGAGAGAGAGAGAGAGAGAGAGAGAGAGAGAGATAAAGATGGAGGTGGAGATACAGAGATAGAGAAAGGAAAGGCAATATTTTAGATTCTCCACAAGACTTCATTCCATTCCCAAGGCTCGGTTCTGCTCCTGGACTTCCAATAAATCCCTATATGCCCCATTGGCCTTCCATTCTTA
This sequence comes from Myotis lucifugus, assembly GCF_000147115.1. NCBI lineage: Eukaryota > Metazoa > Chordata > Mammalia > Chiroptera > Vespertilionidae > Myotis > Myotis lucifugus. The sequence continues at coordinate 1,060,898 of NW_005871203.1, read as the reverse complement.
GTAACTAAGGGTAAACAAAACATTCTAAGACTACACATTTTTTTTGGAGAAAATTTACTTTTCCTATCATACTCATAGTGAGTCATTGGTATATTATTTCCCCTATGAGAAATAAGGGCAATGATGTTACTTTATTCAGTAAACCTTTTTTTGGCATACCTACTCTCTGCTAAATTCTATGCTCCCCAAAAGTTGATAATCCATGAAGAATACAACAAAGAAATCAACAATTTCAGAAAATTGTGTTATATGTAATGTCTGGGAGGAGCACAGGTGTTCTGGGAAGGCCAAAAAGAGGCATCAAAATATATCTGCAACCCTAAGCTGGAGGTCTAACTGTTCCCTGTCACCTTAGACACACCCCTTGTTGGTGATCGGAGGAGACTGCAGATGAACTGTCTCCGACAATTTTTAAATTATAAAGTCAATTAAAAGTGGTTTCAAACTACAGCGGGAAGGCTGGGGAGGGTTGGGGGGGTAAGAGATCGACTAAAGGACTTGTATGCATGCATATAAGCATAACCAATGGACACAAGACACTGGGGGGTAGGGGAGGCCGGGAGAAGGTCAAGGGAAAAAAAAAAGGAGACATATGTAATACTCTTTGTAATACTTTAAGCAATAAAACAAAATTTAAAAAAATAAAATATTGAAATGTGAAAAAAAAGTGGTTTTCAAATCATCCATGTACTTTTTCCCATAAATACCATCTTCATGCAAAGCAAGTCAGTCATGCGGCCATTCCCAAAGGGAGTCCTGAGGACTCACTCAACACTGCGCTGCAACTGGACTCAAGCTCCTAACCCTCTCAAAGAAGAGCATTAACTGGGGTTGATCAGCATCACTCAGATATCCGGGGTAATCCAGTGACCCCCCTGGGCCCTGGTGTGGCTATGGGAGTCTCACTGCCCTTTCTCTCTCGATTTTCTACCTTCCGCATGACTCACCTGGGCTCTGTCTCTACATGATGCGTGGAGTCTTCTTTCATTCAACCCCAGGGTCATTTCCAGGCAGGGTCCTTCGAGCTGAACACCTGGTGTGTCTGTCTTTGTCTTCTTAGGGACATTTTCTTTAGACACAGAAAACCACTCATGGATCCTTACTGTCTTGGGCTTGCTCGAGACTTGGTTTCTCTACTCAAACAAGCAGTTCTGGAATTTACTGACCACAGGAGTATTGCTTTCCCATGCAAGACCAGGAAGGAAGGCTCTTGGGGAAGGAAAGGGTGCAGAGGGTATACTGGGGTGGTGGGAAGAGGGATTATTGAGTATTTGACAATTCTGTAGTCAACAGAGCTTTCCCCTGAAAATTCTTCCAGCCTAAAATTGAACAGCCCAAGTGGTAGGACTAAGCAGTTGTTCTGGAAAAGAAAGGAAGAGTGCTTAGCCCTTCAAGAGAGAAAGAGGAATGACACCCAGCCCCAGGCCTCAAAAGACATTATCCAATGTGAGGAAATTGTCGCTGTTGTCAGGCAGACTGAAAGAAGCCTGCAGAGTGGTCCCAAGTGGGACAAGGGTTCAGGTGAAAGGTTGCTGGACTCGGGTGGGGCACCAGCACCTGGGGTAGGGGATGGCTGTCAGAAGGCACCAGGTCACCTGTATGGTTGCAGCTTAGATTAGTGAAACTCAACATCGTAACAAATAGCATGACCTGAGCACCTGCCAGTTAGAGCTGGTCCTGGCCCCATGGGAACAGAGTTTGAAGGCCTGCATGGCTCTAGGCCAGCCGTGGGCAAACTACGGCCCGCGGGCCGGATCCTGCCAGTTTGAAATGAATAAAACTAAAAAAAAAAAAAAGACCGTACCCTTTTATGTAATGATGTTTACTTTGAATTTATATTAGTTCACACAAACACTCCATCCATGCTTTTGTTCCGGCCCTCCGGTCCAGTTTAAGAACCCATTGTGGCCCTCGAGTCAAAAAGTTTGCCCACCCCTGCTCTAGGCACTAACTCTTTAGTTGCAAGATTATAGAGCAGTAGGGCAGGGGGTCAGGGTGGGGTGGGGGCGGGGGTGGGGGTAAGGAAGGACACACAAATACCAATGCTAACAGTTGGAACTGCAGTGTGGTGCTTATGGCTCAATGCCCCACCCTCCTGGCTTCTGTTGGGGTGGGGGTCTTGAATTCACGCTGATGAGGAGGTCCTCCATCCAGGCAGGGATAGGGAGCCACCCATGGCTGATGTTGCTCAACAAACACCTTCAGTGAATACTTAGTACATTTCTAGGAGCTCCGAATGGCTGACTGGGAGGCTGTTTTGACTGAAGATGCGCTGCCTGCCTGCCCTCTGGCAGCTGGACGTCTAGAAGGAACGTGGGAAGGGGTGACTTGACCCACAGCAGCACAGAGCTGGAGGGACTTTAGTTAGCGGCCTCGCCCTCTCAGGAAGGCTCAGTGACTGGGCCAAGTTCACACAGCTGGTCACAGACAAGACAAGCCCTTCCTCCCAGTGGAGGCTGCGGAAGATCAAGCTTGCCAGTCCGAGTGGCAGCCGGGCTGCACAGGGGCGGTGGCGTCCCCAGAGGGGAGGAAAGTGCTGTATTTTCAGGAGTGGGTTGGCTTTTCTTAGGGGTACGGTTTTGGAAGACTTATTCTTGCTGAGTTAACTCCCTCTTCCACTCTTTTTTTCTGGCCTTACCTGGGGGGATTCGCTGTGTGAGTGGGGAGGTGCGCCCCTAGGCTCCCAGGGCTGCTCTTCCCTGAGCAGACGGTATGGAACACTTCCTCCCAGCGGCCCTCACTGGCTTTGGTCCGCCTGAGGCTCCCCAGACCCCAGCGGTCTCTGTGGGGCAGGTGCTGGGCCAGGTGCGATTAGAGCTCCCGCACGTTCCCGGGTCCCGGGAAGAGCGCCGGCGCAGGAGCCTCTGCCTCCAATTCCGCTCCGCAGCCGCCTGGCAGCGCCCCGCTCCGTTCGGAGGGCGCTCGGCTGCGGAGTCCCGCGCAGGGAGGGGCGGGGAGAGCCGCAGCCCCTTCCACCCCCCAGACGGAGGAGGGGAGAGCAGGCACCGAACTGGGGCCAGCACAGGGCTGCGGGCGCCCCTCCCTGCGCACACGCTCCTGGTGCCGCGCACTCCCCAGGGCCGAGTGGCCTAGGACTCTGGCACTAGAAGCCGGCGCACCCGCCTGCTTACGGATGCCTTAAGCGCCAGGCGGGAGCTGCTCAGATCGGGTCACCGGACTCCTTCTCCCCCTTTCCCCGGAGCCCACGGGCTGAGCTGGAAGCCAACGCCAGCCGACGCTGCGCTCCTATAAATAGCGCGCTCGCTCAGGCTTCGCGCTCTCCGGGTTGCGGAGGACAGAGAAAGTTGCGCGCAGGGACTCTGGGCGTGGGGCGTGCGGGTGCGGCACAGGCAGGAGAGGACCCTGCCAGCCCAGCCGCCCTGCACCTGGAACTAATCCTGCCCATTTGCGCTTCCGAGCTGGGCATTTGGCTGGCCTCTGCCTACCTGCGGCATCGGAGCCACACCGAGCTGTGGGGAATTTTTGACCAAGCAAAAGTGGCAGCCGCTTGAGTCCCGGCCATGAACACAGCCTCGCGTTCCTCTCCGCCGGGGAAACACCTTCCGCCGCTGTAATCCGTCCCTGCCGCTGGCCAGACGCGACAGGACCGCCTCGGCCCTGCTCCGCGCCCACCGCCCCGGGGCCTCTCTGAGCCCTCTTCGTTCTTCCTGATCCGCGGTTCACCAGAGGGTGCTTAGGTTTGGGGTGAGCATTTACTGCCAGTTTCCCCTTTGAGGCGTGAATGTGAGGGTTTGGAGACTTCTAGATGTCTGGCAACAAGGGGGGCGGGTGAAGGAGCCCCAGGCAGGGCTGACTCTGGGGCGGAGGAGGGTGAGGTAGGGGGTTCTGCATGAGCTCCTTAAAGGACAAAGGTAACCGAGCTGGCGAGAGAGCGCGAGGGAGACTCTGACTTCAAACCAGAGAATCGGTGGAAGTGAGAGCGCCGCCGCCGCTGTGCCTGCAGCGCTGTCTATCTAACCGCCGGCATCTTCCGAGCCGGTCCCGGGGAGCAGGCGACGCAGGCGAGCCAAGCGCCAGCCGCTGCGGCTGCACTCGCGCTCACCATGGGCTCGGCGCGCCGGGCGCTGTCCGTGGTGCCGGCCGTGCTGCTGGCCCTCACGCTGCCCTCGCTGCCCGTCTGGGCGCAGAACGACACGGAGCCCATCGTGCTGGAGGGCAAATGCCTGGTGGTGTGTGACTCGAACCCGGCCACGGACTCCAAGGGCTCCTCTTCCTCCCCTCTGGGGATCTCAGTGCGGGCGGCCAACTCCAAGGTCGCCTTCTCGGCGGTGCGGAGCACCAACCACGAGCCCTCGGAGATGAGCAACAAGACGCGCATCATTTACTTCGATCAGGTCAGATCCCCAGGGATGTGGGGCACCGGGGGCAGGGGCGGGGATTGCCGAGCGGCTCAGACCTGGCTGCCTGCTAGGGCTGAGCTCATCTGATTGGGATGTGGGGGATCATTTAGGCACTCGCCTCCCCAAATATGCCTGGGACTGAAACTTCCAGCGTCTCTCCCACGCCAGCCGCTGCCGCCCCCCTTCCCCCCTGGCCTCCGGGAAAGGCTGCTGGGCGGCGGGACAAAGGCTGGGAATACAGGGCTGGGCAGCAAGAGCTCAGGACAAGTTTAGCAGCAACAGGTCCAAGGAGCTGGTGGGAGTCTCGTGCCTGGACTTTGCAATCTCTGGGCGAGAGCCCGGCCCCTGCCTCCGACCCCTGTCTGCAGGTGATCACAGGCCGTCCCCGTGGGGCTCTCCACACGCAGGGTAAATGGTTTGCTTCTCCCAGGTGGGTGGGCACTCTGCAGAGATCTTGCAGGTGGCGGGAGAGGGTGCACAGTGGCCAGGGTCGGTCTCGCTCACCTTTGGCCGCTGGGATCCCCACACACGTCGCAGGCGCCGCTGCGGGGGAAGCCCTTCCCTGGCGCTTGCAGAAAAGTTGCAGAGGCGGAGGGAAAGGAATTGGGCAGCTGCGCGGAGCGGCAGAGGGAAGCCTGGAGGGCCGCGGGCTCTCCCTTCCCGGCCTGTCCTTTCAGAGAATTGCAAATTGCTGGGAAAGGACCGGCTTTGGGGCTGAGGGTAGGGGATGGCGGAGAAACTGATGAAATCCATGGCTGCTTTTCAGAGACCTGGAGCTCAGACGTTTGGCTGATGAAAACCCCCAGGATATCAGCTCAGCGTTAGCGAGGAGTCATCACTGAAAACTGATTCCGGGGTTTTAATTTCCACCCTAAGTGCACCCAGAACCTTTTTATTTCCAAAGTCACATGCGTAGCCCACAGTTGTGTGAAAAGCCACATGCGCGAGAGCGCAGGTGAAGAGGTACTGCCTTTGCAGGTGCTAGGGAAGGAATAAGGCGACAGTAGGCTCCTTATTAATGTTTCCTTAGCAATGCACTCTCCCGCTGGCCGGAGACAGACCAGGCGCCTCTGGGGCTTCCTGTGGGAGAGCCACAGTTCAGCAGCCCCTTCAGGAGTGCAGTGCTTTCGATCCTGACAGAAACCAAGGCTAGACCCTCCCCTGGTTTGCATTCCGGCGCATTAATTATGTTGGATGCTGTGGGCACTGCACTGTCCTGCACAGGGCATTCTTCCCAATGACCCGTCCGTCAATTAGGAGAGGAGAAGGGTTTATTCCTCTGCTCAGGAGCCATGCCTCTTGGAGACAACAAGGCACATTTAGTGAAAATCTCGATGTGCCTGGATCTCTAATTACAGCATCAACCTCCAGCCTTGTGCGCAGTCAACACTCACCAGCCGTTTCCCTTATTACTAATGACTTATGCTGCTTGTATCCGACTCAGGAAGTCCCCACTAAGTTTCTCAAATCACTTAAAATGTGCTGGGAGAAATCTTTGTAAAGCGTCTTCCGAGGGTTACTGTGTGGCTAGGGATTTGCTGTCGGAAGATCCTCGATCATCAGGTCTGAGTAAGAAATCTGGTGCTGACTTAGAAGAACATGAAATCTCAGAATAACACTGTCCACATACATGCAGTTTAAGTCAGGGGTCGAGCCTGACCGTCGCTGTATTCTAGTGCAGTTCTCAGAGGTAAAAGTATGTCTTTCGGGAATTATGCTAAAGGGTTAATATTGGTATATATGTGTTGTTTAAAAGAGATAGTAGCAGATTGCCTTTGATATAGGGGACATGTGTCTTTTAGGGACATCTGGTTTTTTTGAATGCCACTTATAGATTTATCTCTTGAGGAGAAATGGAAGAAATCCTAGTTATTTTTCAACTCTCTCCCCCCCCCCAACTTTTTTTTCTTCTTCTTCTCTCTCTCTCTCTCTCTCTCTCAGAAAGGAAGGGACTTACCTATGAGATGTTTGCAAATTTTGTTTAAGAGGTCACTTGTTGAAATTCAAAGTTCATTTCACCACCAGTAGATCCAGATTGAGCGTCTTCGAAAACAAAATGCATTGTGGCTTTCTTTGGGAACAGCACCTGATTTCATGCTTCATTTTTGACCATTGAACTTTTTAAATAAAGAGCAGGTGGCTGATCAGAGGGTGACGGCCAACCCTGGGAGGAGCAGGAGAAGGCCACCTAGGTCCCAGTCTGCTCTGATTCCCGCTCTCCTCTGTGGCAGCCTGTACAAGCTGAGTCATTGCCAAAATAGAATTAAGGCCTAGATGGCACAGGGATGAAAAAACGGCCAAGGCTCTCAGGAGAGGTTTGGCGGAGACTCCGGGGAGGGCCGGCCTCCAGATCACTCCGTGCACCAGCTGCTCAGTGTCATGGATTATGGCACGTGCGAGGGGGCGCCCAGGCTCTGTGTGGTGTGTCCAGCAAGGACTGGAGGGAGCCCATGGATGCGGATTGGCTGTGTGGGAAACACCACCTCTGGACACTGGGAAGGCTTGTAGAGGGTGGGAATGTAAGTACATGGCAGGGTCCTTTTATCTGACTCTCAAGTACAGCTGATAAATCCATAAGCCCTCACATGTTACCTACATGTTCCCAGAGCCATCAGGCCCTGCTGGAAATTGAGGCATGAATACTAAGCTGTTACTTTATATTTTCCGCTACCATTTAGAAGACAGAAGATCCTTTCAATATACAAATGCATTTTTTTTCAAGTCGCTAAAGAGGAAAGGAATAGAACTCAATGTTTTATTGTCTATGGTTTCTTAAGCTAGTTGTGGATTAAGAAAATAAAAAAAAGAAAGAAAAGGGAGGAAGTAAGGAAACACACTTACAGAAGAAAATATTATAATAATTTACTGTTATTTACTATTTTTACTTGTAGATCCTGGTAAATGTGGGTAATTTTTTCACACTGGAGTCTGTCTTTGTAGCACCAAGAAAAGGAATTTACAGTTTCAGTTTTCATGTAATTAAAGTCTACCAGAGCCAAACAATCCAGGTATGTGTTTTGACCTGTTCCCTTTCTATCCCCAAACAACAGTGTTTATTGGTTGTGGGTTATGTATTTATCCAAATATGTGCTGTCACTGTAAAAATAAACAACCATCCATAGTAGTTTATTTTTAAAACACTTAACTTCTAATCTTCTCCTTTATAGCCTCTATTAAGGCATGTGACAAGAAGCATATAGAAAAAATAAACAATTGAACTTATTACCTTAATAACAACCAACCATTTAAAAAACATGGGTTTGGATAAATGGTGATGGACGAAGGCTTGACTTGGGGTGGTGAACACACAGTACCGTGTACAGATGATGTGTTATGGAATTGTGCAACTGAAACCTGTATAATTTTGTTAACCAGTGTCATCCTAATAAATTCAATGAAAAGGGAAAAAAGCATGGCTTAGTAAAAACTCAGTGACACAAATCTCTTTATAAGATCTTGATTTCATTTAGTGCAGGTGCAAAATTATTTCAACTTGTAGGGATAGAACTTGTAAGACCAGTAGAGTTTTATAAGTGCTTACTAAATGAAAACAAATTTTCTATCATTGTTAAGAATTAGGAGAAATAGTTTACTAGTAAGAATACATTAATGAGTAACTAACAACTATCCAATATACTTTTTTAACAAGAGTGTGCTACGCGCCCTAACCAGTTTGGCTCAGTGGATAGAGCGTCGGCCTGCGGACTGAAGGGTCCCAGGTTTGATTCCAGTCAAGGGCATGTACCTTGGCTGCGGGCACATCCCCAGTAGGGGGTGTGCAGGAGGCAGCTGATCCATGTTTCTCGCTCATCGGTGTTTCTAACTCTCTATCCCTCTCCCTTCCTCTCTGTAAAAGTCATAAAATATATTTTTTAAAAAAGAGTGAGCTACGCTTATGTTTTAGTTTACCCTTAGTTACTCTGATCCTGGTGAATTCTTACCAATTGCAATTGCCACAGTTAACAATATATTTTGTGTTGTGCTTTCTAAGTAATGGGCTTGAGCTTACACTCAAAGGCAACCATGGGCCTAGTTCCTATAATGTTTAAATGTGCGAACACCCAATGACACCAATACATGTCTATGGAGTTCAAGGAACATGTTATCTTTTGCTCAATATTTGTACTGTGTGCTATGTCCATGTGAAAGATAGATTCACTCACCTACCACTTTTACATTTCCTAGTGAATGGATAAATTGATCGACCTCAGATTTAATTTATTCAGTATTATTTTTTAACGTAAAAATAATGAACAGCTAGAAAACAAATTCACTGCCATAGGAAAACTTTTCCAAACCCCACTGTTTAGAAGTTAGTGTAATGTTTAATACAGTATGATCAAAATTGTAGTATGAAGAAAAGTGAATACATGTTGAGATTATTTGTTAATAATTTTGAGCTTATTAATTATTAATTCTTTGCTAATTAACCATCATTAAAATCTTCAATGGTAGTGGTGATTATTATTTTAAATACATATTTCTTATCAAGGAAAACAGAAAAAGAAACCACAGCGCACACACAGTCCATGATTTAAGATGATTTTCAGCAGTATGCATGTCATGGCTGCATAATGACCTGCCCAGAAGTTGGTAGAACTTTGCTATGTCTGGTTTATCAGGGTGAAGGGTGCTGGGCCTCTTTTTACTAACACACTGGGAAGCTACAGGCTTGCTTCCTTACCGAAAGATTGCTAATGAATCTCAGAGGTAAATAAAGTAGTGAGCTTAAGTAACAGGTGACGGGTAGCCAGTTTTCACATGGCTGGCTGCTCTCCACAGATGGTACTCTTTTGTAGGCATTTAAGGACATTTCTATGGAAGAAACTCAATTTTACTTTGAACAGCCCCCACCCCTAGCTTAGTAGCATACTAAATCTAGCCATTGCACTTGACTGATTTGAAAGGAAAGGGATATATTTACTAAACATCAGATATTTCCCCTTGAGCATTATTTGTTATCCCTAGCAGATTTTTTGACTTTAAGGAGAGCTTAGTGACTTTTTTTTCCTTGTAGGTTAACCTGATGTTAAATGGAAAACCAGTAATATCTGCCTTTGCTGGGGACAAAGATGTTACTCGCGAAGCCGCCACCAATGGAGTCTTGCTCTACCTGGATAAGGAGGATAAGGTTTACCTAAAACTGGAGAAAGGTAACCTGGTCGGAGGCTGGCAGTATTCCACGTTCTCGGGCTTCCTGGTGTTCCCCCTATAGAATCCATTTCTCCGTGGCGTTCACCAGGTGAGGGGCGGCTCACCACTGAGTTATTGGAAGATCATTTTCTCATCCTCGGAGTGATGTCTTATTGGTTTCATGGGTCAGTATGGATTCTCTTTCAGGATCCCAGGCCTGTCCAGACCAATCCAGCTTTACCGATTACTTTTGCGTGCCTGCGCTCCCTATGTGTGGATCAGGACTCGGCAGACAATTCCTATCTGTGCGTCCGTGTAACCGTTATAGACTATCTGCAGATTCCTTCTGAATTTAATTTCCTGGAATTACTGAATTCATTGCAGATGTGGAATTTTATCTATTTGTTTTTAAAAGACTGGCAAGTGGGTCTAAGAATGAGAAAATGCAAGAGTTCCGACTTCAATCAACGGTTAGTGCGAAGCTGCCAAAGAACTTACCTGTGTTGGTACATTGGTCACGCGTGTTCTTATTCCTTTGGACTCGGTTTGTTTTGTTCAGTGTAGGTACCTGGGAATTGTTTTGCGGTGACTGGTTTTGTGTTTTCTCTACCAATAGGGTAATGAATGGCTTGCCCGCAAACTTACCCTATGAGATCCCCAACATGACTTCCCTTGAAAAAAAGAATGCTTCATAGTTTTATTTTAATTATATATGTGAAAGAGTCATATTTTCCAAATTATATTTTCTAATAGGAAGAATAGGTCATAAATCTGACAAGGAAAAGGTTGCTTACCTGAGTTCTACCTGCTCAACCCCTAAACTTCCCCAAACCGCTCTCCTCCACGGGAAATCTTATACTTTGTTGCTCGACTTTAATTAACATGATTGATGATAATCACTTTATTAAAAACCTAAGGGATTTTTCCCCTTAGCCATGACCACTTTATTAACAGGTGATGGGATGCCCTTGTTTTTAATTATACCTATGTTTCCAACCTTCTGTTGTGTTTGAAGTATCATCTGGTTTTGCCTTAACTCCTTGAATTGTATATATTTATCTGTTTAGCTGATATGAAATCCAAATATCCCATATCTAAACTTAGTGCAATATCTTATTTTGTCTTTTGTACAGATCATATGAATTCATAAAATTATTTATGTCCCTGTTATAGAATAAAGGTTAATATATGTTAGTTGAATTTTGTCCATTCGTTTTGGAAATGTGTATTCTGCTGAGTTTATTTCCCCTCTCTCTCCAGTCTTTTCCCCCTTCCTTTTTTCCTCCCATCCTTCCTTTCATTTCTTTTTCCTGGAGTTGAATGAAAACTTTCTGGATTTTTAGGGACAGTCCCCTGAATTGGCATGTGGGACCTTTACTGTGTTTAACCTGTCCAACCAGGAGCTGTGAGCTTGCCGGCAGAGGGCCCATGAACTTGGCAACTCTTTTGCCAGAGGATTTATTGTTAGGAAGTTATGTTTTTAAAAATCCTCTAGCCCTAGCTGGCTTGGCTCAGTGGATAGAGCATTGGCTTGCAGACTGAAGGGTCTCGGGTTTGATTCTGGTCAAGGGCATATGCCTGGGTTGCAGGCTCAATCCCCGGTGGGGAGTGTGCAGGAGGCAGCCAATCAATGATTCTCTCTCATCATTGATGTTTCTTTCTCTCTCTCCCTCTCCCTTACTCTCTAAAAATATCTATATCTATATCTATATCTATATCTATATCTATATCTATATCTATATCTATATCTATATCTATCTATATCTATCCCCTAAAATATCACGAGGTGCTCAGTAAATGAATGAATGGTGATGAGTAAAAAGAACTATATTCTCCAATTGAGGACTTGAGGGAAGAGTTCTCCCCTTTTCTCAACGCTGAGAGACAAGCAGACACCGTGGGCTGCTTTTCAGGGGGAACTGTTATCACAGGTGTCTCTTCTGGAGATCTGGCTCCATTTCCTGGTCTGTTGTCAATGAACACAGTTTTGGGAGGCCCCCTTCTGAAGCTGGGGGCAGCGAGGAGGGTGTTATGGGTCCTTCGGGAGAAAACACGCAGGCAGGTCCTCCAGAATAATGGTGATTCCTCACCAAGTCAGCATATTCATTCATCACAGGAAGCCTCCTCCTTCCCCAAGACCAATTATCTGGCGATGCTGGTGATGGATCCTCAACGTTTTGCTTGGCAAGATATCCCTCAGCTGACTCTCAGTTAAAAACCATCTCGCCGTTGTGATCATGAAAGATAATGGATTTTATCCCAGTGTGAGTGGCTTGCTCTGAGAGTGGACCTGCCCTAAGGTAGGCTCTGCCACAGTCTGTGTTCAGAGCTCCTGTCTGTACGTGGCAGCTGAGCGGCTCGTGCTGGAATGAGTGTGCCATTCGTCATCATTTTAGCAGAATGGCTTGAGTATTGGAGTTACCAATAGATACCTGCAATGGGATGGGGTGTTTGGTGTGTAACAAAACAGACCAATGTGGAAACGGCTGTTATAAACATGCCTGTGGCCATCCTTTGGGGCTTGCCCTTAACCTTCCTGATTTTTCCTGAACATAAAAGAACACTGGCAGAAGGCTTGCCTTTAATTCCTAAGCCCCACTGTATATATTTTGTTGCAGAAAACCTTCAAAACCCTCAAGACAAAACCTATATGAAAAGGCACTGAAGCGGTGGTTATCAAATGTAGGGGTGTCTGCAACAGGGGACCCCAGTGGAGGGATGAGATCGCTGATGAACAAAGCTGGAATGAAAGCCATACGTGCCTACGCCGAAGTAGGTGTAAGAAGTAAGAGCTACCCAGAACATAGTGGCTAGACAGACAAGACCGAAGTGAGGAACATGGCTACAGGGACAGAATGACAGCCAGGGGAGCGTGGATTTTGGAGAGGAGAGGATGGAATGCCACAACCTTCATTTACAAGCGCTGTGACCTTGGACAGGTTTCTCCACCTCTCAGAGCATCAGTGAGTTGTTTCATATGTAAACAGAAATGGTTGTGAGGATTAAAGAAGACATGTGCAGTGCCTGGCACATAGTAGGGACTCAACTAAGGGCCTGTGGTTATTACTAGACTTTAAAGCCTTCACACAGGCAAGTAAGGCAGAGGGAGGATATAAAGTTGGCCCAAGGAAGGCATGGAAAGTGAGTTGGGGTGGGACTGGTTAGAGGTGGGAGGCAGAGCTGTCAGAAGTATTTCCAGAAATGGAGCCAGATGCTCCGCGTATTCCATGGCTTGAAAAATAGTTTTCAGAAACTGCTCGGTCCACAAAAATGCTAATTGAACGCAGTATTTGCATTGGCCCTGTCCACATTCATCAATGCCAGCACCATCCCTTCCTGGATGCTCCCATCTCCTTTGACTGCTCCTTGATCTATTGATCAACAAAGGCGAGCGTGGTCTGTAGCAAGCACTTTCTCCAACAGAATCCTGGGAAAACAACACTGAGGGAAACACAGAGCCTGTACCTCAGATTTCACTGAGCCAACTGTTTTTTTTTGGGGGGGGTTCCTCATGATCCCAGATTCTGCTAGAGCCTGATTCTCTCATTAAAATTTAATTTCAATTTTTTCTTTTTAAATGTAGGTTGTGTTCTCATTTCTTCTTGGTTCTTGGTCTTCTTGTGGCCTCTAGTTTTAGCAAGTTAGTGCTTTAAATCTCCAAGTAAACATCTTTAACTGCTATTGATTAAATTTTCCTTATAATACGTCCTGTGCTTTGCTAGGTGCTGAGTTTATAGAAGTGGGGACATCCGCCCTTTTCAGGTCTCCCTGAAGGTCAAACAGCTACAGTCTTCTCAAGAGCCCAGTGGTCTGAGCGCCTGGCTCCGTCTCTCCTTCTGACTGAGGGTACTCGGGTTTATCAGTCCTCCTCCACCATGTAACTACCTGCCCCAGAACTGTGGCAGTCTATTGGTTACAGCAGGGTCCCCAAATTGGTTGATCTAATGATGATAGAGAAGTAATGAAAACCAAGAAAGTTGGCTGCAATGTAAGCGGTTCACACTCAGAGCTGTGGAGCTGCAGCTGAATTCTTGTCCTATGTGGTCTTGCAGGGTGGGAGCTGGGATTGAAGAGGCTCGTTTCCAAATAGTTCACTCTGTTCCCTCCAACCCAGGCAGACCTTTAATGTGGGTGTCAAATCTCTTAGAATAAAAAAGTTGCTTTTCTTTGGCCCCCTCTGACCATTCTGTGGAAAACTACTTTGAGAAGCCGGTCCTGAAGTTCTCCTTTGTCATCTTCCCAAACTAATGGGCATAGAATTGTCTGGAAACTTGATGAAAGGCAGATTCTGATGTCTCAGGTCTGGGGTGGGGCCCTAGAGCTACATTTCTAAGTAGCCCCAGAGGATGCCGGTGGTGCTGGCCTGGGGACCACACATAGGAGAGTGAGACCTTCCATCACAGTTTCCTAAAGCCTGTCACTCAAAGCATGGCTATGGACCAGTGGTATCCACCTCATGGTGGGGGGAAGGGGGAGGGGCAGTGAGTTAGACTCATCCAGACCCACTGTGTCAGAACCCACACTTTAACCAGATCTTTTTGCTGCTCTGTGATGTCTTAGCACAGTAAGGTTGACAAAGCTCTGTCTTTGAGGGAAACCCAAGAGCCACCTGTGTCAGAACCACCTGTGCTGGGTTTCAGGCAGCTGAGTTTCGGTCCTTCCTGGTTCAGGGAGGGCACTGCTTCTGCAGGGACAGGGAGAACAGTGCTCCTGTCCCCCTTCCTGTTTTGAACTCAGCGAGTCAACCACAGTGAGCCGGGACTTTCCCGCAGGTAAGCAGGAGCTGGTTCTGTGATGGCTGAGCCTGGAGGGATGCTGCCAGTGTGTGAGAGGGAGGACCCCAGGAAAACGTACCTAGGGAAAAGGTGGGGACCCTGGCAGGAGAGCGAAGGTAGGTCACCCACGGAGAGGGGTTGTCTTGTGAAGAAGGAAAGACCCTAGTGGCGTTCCTCACCTTGCCAGGACGTGCTCCGAATTGAAGATGCAGTTACTCCAGGGACCGAGATGCTTCTGTTGAGGTACACTTGGCATTCAGCTTCTGAAGACATTGCTCATCTGAGCTTCTGAAGACATTGCTCATCTGAGTGAGGTGTCTGTGTGTTTGTATGTGTGTGTGTGTGTGTGTGGAGAGAGAGAGAGAGAGAGAGAGAGAGAGAATATATTCAGAAGGATCAAGGATACCAGCAATTTCTAGCAGGCCAGTCAGCACGTTTAAAATTCATCTAGGGGCAGAAGCCTTTCTTAAAATGTTTCAGTCCAACTGATGATATTGACAATGAGAAAGTACATTGCCATAGGGACTGAGCCAAGGAGGTCTTCATTTCTCATTTTCACCTGGAGAAGAGGAGTTTTGACCTCTGACTTTGCAGGACCGGTAGTTTTAGAAGAAGCCCGAGGGCATGGGCCTGGCAGTTCCTGGGGAAGTGGGTCTTGGCAGGTAACCCCTCTGTGCTCACAGTTTAGGGGGAGAGAGGTGGGCTGTCCCTCTTCCTCTGTCTCTCCTTCTTTCTTTTTCTTTTTGGGTCATGTTTTAGCTTTGACGTCAAGATACAGTCAATAAAAGGAAGAAAATGTAGGGAAACGGATGCAGGTTGAGTGGCTATTTCCACATTACTCTTTCCCCTCAGGACAAGAGGAGAACATGGCTTAAAGTGACCTAGCGCATGAGAGAGAAGGGGAATGGACAAGCCAGCACAGGCCGGGGCCCTGTCAGGATGGGAGTCTAGTGACCCGTGCAGCCAATGAGGCTGAAGATCATGGCGTTGGAAACCAGTGCTGGTGGGTGTAGACATGACCGGTGACAAGGGACAAGGCTATATCGTCAGGCTAGGGTGTCATCATACAGGAAAGAGGGTTGTTACCATTGGCCAAGGAATTGAAGGGACGCATCCACACTGGATACTCAAGTCAGAACATACGTCTGGGCCCGAGTGAGATGACACCATCTCTGTTCTACATACCCTGTCCCCCACTGTTTAGACTGCCCCATTATCCTGTTTAATCAATGACTGTGGCCAGTCTGCGTGGTCCAGCCCTGGGGATGGGATTTGGGTTCTTGGATCATGTTCTGTGTTTCCAAAGACGGATCTAGCTCCCTTTGTAAGTTGTGCGGGGTCTTTCTTCTACCTCCCTGAGCTTTCTGGAAACACCTGAGTGGGGATGAGTGTTTCTTTTAAAGTATCTTGGCTTTTACATTGAGTCTTAGCTTTTTAACACCGCAGTGAAATGAGTCATAATTTTTCTTCCGTAATGCAAACAAAAATGGAGCAACGACTAGCAGGAGAAGCATTTGATGAAAGTAATAATGTTCAAGGATAAGAAAGTTCCACAAAACACAGCGGAAAAAACGACTGATACAGTTTCATTGGTATCTGACATGCCAGTTAAATGGAAAGGACTACAATCGATTCTGGTTTCTGTTCGAGTTGTTTTCCGTCCTCTCTGAGTGTCACAGTCAGTTCCCTGCAGGTGGGATTCCGTTTCACAAGCAGGGAGTTCAGCTCCTCTTCATGAGGGCGACTGTGGACAGGGGCAGTGTCAGGAAGCGTAGAGTCTGCCCTTCCATTCCTAGGCTGGCCAGATGGAAGGAAACATGCTGCCACAGGGCCTGGGAACTTCTCTCTGGGGAGAGGAATGCCTCCCAGTTCAGTAATTCCAGGAAGCTGATTCTGAGCTTACAAGGAGGCCACATTCAGCTGCCTGCCCCCCATCCCCCAGGAGAGGTCATCAGAACAGGAGGCCCCAGGGGCTGTGAGAGTTAGGACCAACGTCAGAGCGCCTGGGGAGGTCTCCGGGGAGATAGGACTTTGTCCTTTGCCTGCTTGTGAGATGAGGCATAAGTATCCATAAAGGGAGCCCATAAGAGCCATTAGAAAGTCCTATTTTGCAAGATTTCCTTTTCTTTGAATTGGTTGTTAAATTAAAGAAAAAACATCAAGTCCTCCTTTACTGCTAGAAATTGTCACCATACATGTGTTGAAGTTGGCAATTTTGTTCATGATTTTCAGAGAGGTAGAGGAGTTTGGGTGCACCCATTCTTTACTGATTAAACAGACATGCTTATTGTGGACCTACTGTGTGCACTGCACATTCTGTAAACTGCATCTGCTCTTTCGTCTTTCCTACAAGTTCAAAACCTCTTTGCAGACGCTTCTTCCCTTTCCGAGTGGAAATCCCGCAGCTGGAAGCAGAGCGGTGTTCACGTGCATGGAGCCAAACGAGCTGCGTGTGGGGCAACGCAACCTGCTCCAGGGACGCCGCGCTGCCTCCATGACGTTCTCTCCGAGAGGAGCCTTGTGACAGTGACGAGCGGCACAGGGTGCCCTGGACAATGTGGGGCCGCACCCTGCGCTGTCCCAAGGGGCCCCTTCTGTCACAGACACCCCAGCACTGTTTATCTATCCGTTACTGGGGTTTTCTAGCAGAAGGCCACACTAACACAATAAACGTGCGCGACAAGCTTCTGACAGATGGAAGTACCTTCCGTAAGGAGCTTTTCCTCCTCATTTGCACAAAAGTGCTCCAAAGGTTAGCTGTGGGCTTCCCTATGACCTGTCATGTCTTATTTCTAAGGAATGTCTGTGGTTATGGGAAGGAAGGGCTCAGGCCTGCATACCGTGGTCTGTGGGAGATGATTGGGTGCCCCAGCTCCGCTAAGTCCGCCTGGCACCCTGGCCTCTGACCCAGTCCCGGCAAGTCCCTGCCTGGCGCCCTGGCTGTGACGCAGTCCCAGGAAGTCCCCATTGACACCTAGAGCTGGAGGTGAGGGGCTCTTTCTCCATGAGGGGCAGCTGCACCTTCTGAGCCAATAAACCAGCTTCCTGAAAAGCTGAGCAGGTGAAGCGTGAACTCAGAGGCTGAGGTTTGCGAGGAAAACCCTTCTTTTGGGTTCTCTTGTAACTCAACCGTATTTCCATCTTCGTCCCACCCCCTACGGGACTGGCTGGTGGGACTCTCTCTCAGTCTTTCCTGCTCCCCCCACCCCCCCGTCGCTTCCCCATGGATTTGGACAACATCTGGGGCTTATGAGTTGGGTAGGGGAGAGGCCTGCTCAGTCATGGGTTCATGTGGATTTTGGTGAGGTGGCTGGAAGTCTCACGGGCCATTTGCTCTCTGCTTGTGCTTCTCTTGAGAAGATGATGAGTGAAAAGGGAGGGGGGAGGAGGAGTTCACTCTATCCCGTTATCCTCCTGGCACCTGTCTGGTGACTGAGCCACGGGCGGGTGTGGCGAGGGCAGGCAGCCCTGCCGGGTTCTCAGGACTGTGCACCCGCTCGGGACATCCCACCCTGGGACTTCCTGTCTGGCCTAAGCTTTGGGACGCACCCCAGGCTGCCTGCTGGGTGCGCATCCACCTCCTCTTCCTGCTGGAGTCTGGGCTCCCAGACCTGGGACGAGGGGGTAAGTGGCCTTGGAGACCCTGCCTTTCAGAAAACAACTTCCGAGGAGCAGCTGAGAGGACCTCTCGCATCATCTCAGGAAACAGAACTTCTGGAAGAATCTGGCTCACGCGTCCTGGTCTCCCTGGGCACGCATTTGGTCTTCTCTCTGTTTCTTGGCTGAAACTGCAGGAGAGGAAGGGCGCTCCTCCAGGACCTGCTTGGGGGTTCTGAGCAGCTCTGCCCTTGATGCTGCAGGTTCTGGGAAAGTCACGCCTCAGCGACCTCAGAAGGCGGAGTGTCCTCTCTGCTTGCCTCCCGGAGGAGTCAGATGCTCTTACGGATATTTTTCCTTTGATTTCTAGAAAGAGTGGAAGGGAGGGGGTGGGGAGAGAGAGAAGCATTGATGTGAGAGAGACACATTGATTGATTGCCTCCTGCATGCGACCCTACCAAGGGCTAGGGATCGAGCTTGCCACCAAGGCATGTGCCGTGACTGGAATCAAACCCGGGACCCTTCAGTCTGCAGGCCGACACTCTATCCACTGAGCCAAACCGGCTAGGGCTCTTACGGTGTTTTTGGACTTTGCTGTGCACAGGGACCCCCTGGGATGCTCGTTAAAAATGTTACGATGTCTTTCTCATCAGCAGACTTTCTGGTTCAATAAGCCTGGGCGGGACTCAGGAAATGTGCATTTTTGATCAGCACCACGGGGGATTCTGATGCTGTGGTGCCTGTACCACCTTTTGAGTATTAAGTAAAAATACTGCTGGGGCTGTGCATGCTCACGTGGAGAAGCTGGTCTTGGTGCGAAGTTAGGAGTGACTGACCCGTCACTGCCCGTTGTCTTTCTAATGTGGCCACTAAGTCTGAGCCGAGTGGATGGGTCTGGAAGTGGGAGGTTGCTCTTTAAGTTCCCAACCTAGAAAGTCACATTTTTCAAAATAGTTTTCACAGTGGTTTTATTTTTCCCTTTGTATGTTTTCTGAATGACCGAATGAATGCATGTTTGTTTAAAAAATTGCAAATGATGCTGCCTCGTGTAGGGTACCACCGGAATGATCTCTCAGCCTGCGCGTCCACTCGGGTCTCTGGCTCACTGGGGTCCCTGGGATGCGGGTGGGAGCCCACGCCTGTCCTGGTTCAGTTTCTCCAGCTGATTCCAATGCTCTGGAGAGACTTTCAATATTGCTATCATCGAGTCCCAAACAAACATTTGATTTCAACCCATCTCTGCACTGAAAATTCATAAACACGCCTGCCCCTAATTCCAGGTAGGAATCCTTAAAAACCGGCCCTGGTGCCGTCAACAGAAGCCCCGGTGCTGACGGATTCCTGGTGTGCGGGCACCAGAGCACCTGCTTCTAAAGCAGCTTTGGGACAGCAGCCAGGCTCCTGTGTCCCCAGCGCCTCTGGGTGTGAGTGAGGGGACAAGACCGATGCTCCCTGGCAGTCCCCAGCCCTCTATCCCTGGGGAGTAGACTGAATGGAGGTCCTGAGCGAGCACCCGGCCTCCTGGCTTCCTGTGCACCAGACATTCTTGGTGGATATGTACCCGCCTCCATGGAAAGCCCTTGCTCTGGGCTGCCCGTGGTTCATGCTGTAATACACACAGCAGCCTGCTCATCACGACCGTCAGCATTACAGGGGCTTCTCCTGGGGATTCTGGAGGTGCCTTTTGAGCACCAGGCAGAATGAGGAGAGCCCCTGGATGCAGAGCTGCCTGGTCTGGTGGGGTACCCCGCCCCAATCCTGCTGCCCCGTGAAGCTGGGAGCTGTGCAAGGCTATAGCCGAGAAGGAAGATGCTGGGAGAAGCCCACAAGGCACCAAAAACCGCCAAGCCATGCGGTTCTCTTTGCACCACGTTCTCATCACAAAAGGCACCCCCACTCAAGGCTGTGAATTTTAGGTGATTCGGGAGCTACAACCATGAAATTTCTAGACCTAATCATACTACCTAGAGATGATCACCATCAACATTGCATAACATCGCAGATGTGTGTGTGTGTGTGTGTGTGTGTGTGAGTGTGAGCACATTTCTTTTAAAAAAACCACACAAAATTGCAATCATACCATTCAGCTCTGTATCTTTCTTATTCTCTTAATATATCATTAATATTTTCATTTTTAAAATAACTTTGGCCGAAACCGGTTTGGCTCAGTGGATAGAGTGTCGGCCTGTGGACTGAAAGGTCCCAGGTTCGATTCCGGTCAAGGGCATGTACCTGGGTTTCGGACACATCCCCAGTGGGAGATGTGCAGGAGGCAGCTGATCGATGTTTCTCTCTCATTGATGTTCCTGACTCTCTATCCCTCTCCCTTCCTCTCTGTAAGAAATCAAAAAAATATATTAAAAAAAAATAACTTTGCATTTTTTCTGTTACTTTTAAGCAATAAAAACTTATAAAAGCTGCCTGTGCAGTACTGAGTTCTTTTTCCCAAACCATTTGAGGGTAAGTGTGTCCCTTCATCCCCACCCCCAAATATTTTAGTATGTATTTCTTACCAACAAGGAAATTCTCCTACATAGCTATTACACCACCATAAAACCAGGAAATCAGTAACTACCATCTAATAATCCTCAGATCCCGTTCAAGGTCTCACCAAGTGTCCCAGTAACGTCCTGCACAGTGAAAGGTCCCAGGTCAAAGTCATACATCGCATTCTGTTGTCAGGACCCTTCAGACCCCTTTAGTCCAGTACGTGTCCTCAGTCTGTGGCTGACTCTTGTGAAGATGGTGTTTTATTTTGCAGCACGTCCCTCCCTTTGGGTGTGTCTGAGGCCTCCTCACAACTGATTTCAGGTTATGCATCTCTGCCAGGGATATCACAGCAGTGATTCTGCCTTGCCTTCTAGCAGGGGGCACACACTTTTACGTTGTTCCATCGCCGATAATGTTCCCTCTGACTGTTAATCTACTAACTGATCAGTCCCTCTGTGTATAACCAATCTCTGGTTTCTACCATTGCCCTTCCCTGCACGGATGCCCTCCTTACCTCACTCGGGATCCAACATCTCCTGCTGGACAGCCCCCATCCCCCCCACCAATGTAGAGGCCTTTCTCGCCCCACCTGGACTCCCCACCTGACATGGGGTTGCTTCCCCATGGAAAATCTCTCCTTACCCATCTGGGCTTCAACATTGCAAGGCAGGTGGCCCACCCACCTGAATACCTTCCTTCCTCATCTTGAGCACCCATAATGCTCTCTCTCTCACCTATCTTGTCTATATATACTGCCTAATACTCATTACATGGTTAATTTATCTACAGACTTGTTTTATCTTTTGCCTGTCTCCTTCTTTTGACTGTAACTCCCATCATGGAGTGAGTTTGTTTCTCTCATCACTGCAAGTCTTGACCTAGTAGGGACTCAGTAAGTACCCAATGATTGACAGTATACTAAAGACCTTTGCCCACGTTCACAGGGTCATGTTCTCCTCATCAGGTGGCCTTTGAGGATGAGGTTGGCCATTGAGCCTTTGCAGTAGATCTCTTCCTTGCAGCCACCATTCTCGTGGCCCACAAGATAATTCTGGTTCTTCTGCCTGGTAGGCACGTGGTAGACCACATGATAAGTAGATGTTGAGTGACATGCCAATACAAAGAGAGCAGACATGATGGGTGTCTCTAACATGAAGTCACCTTCAAAGCCCATGTGCGATATGCTTTGTTCCCATCTCATTCCTGTGATGACCATGGAAAAACCTACTACGTCTCCCTCAGTCCAGGAACCGAGTCATGATGAACACTGCCCCCTGCTGGCCTGTGATGGGCATGTAGTGTGAGAAAGAAACCCCCGATGTGTTAAGCTTTGAGATTCATATTTTGTTGTTGCCGTCATGCACCGGAGACTATGTCCATGAACCACAACTTCAAGAAAACAACAACAATATGACACCTTACTTCCCAGGAACATTTCACTTCCACTTGCAAGAAAGAGTTTGCAGATGGGAGAGCAGAATAAGGGCTCTGACCTTCGTAGGAGGGAGAAGCTAAGGAGCAAGGGTGAACTGACCCCCGAAAATCACTTCAACTAGGCAGTGCCACAAAACCCTACAAAACATGCACAGGCAGGTGATGGGCCAGTGACCTCCTCTAATTTCTGTGATTATCAAAACGATGAAGTGTGGCCAGTTCATTAAGATCCCTCCTGGAAGGCTGACCCGAGGCTCCAAGGCTGACCCGAGGCTCCTGGCACGTCTCTGTCCACACTGCGCCCCAGTGATAAATGACTGAATCGTCCTTCCCGCGACCTGGCTCAGGGGCCAAGGGTCATGCCTCCTGCCAGGGGCTCATTATACCGGCTCTCCTGCTTTGAATCCCATCTTCTTGGTTCCTCTCATGTATTCTCTTGTTTATCAGCAGACCGTTACCGGACTGGGGAGGGGACAGATGGCCATGACAGGGCTGTGTGAGGGTGGGAACGCCCAGCTGCTGTTGAATGAGAATCTGCTCCAGGACTACTTTCTCAGGACCCGGGTAGTGCGTTGTTTTCCTTCTCTGAGCATCATGCTTTTTCTCCAAAATCAAAGACACCCATTTTCTAATCAGTGGGGTGAGAACCAGTGGATCCATTTTCTTCCTCAAGCTCTCTCATCCGACATCGAAGGTAAACCCAACCAGTGCCGGACCAGCAGCGTGGGCCAGCAGCTGGGGCAGGTATCAATGACCAGAGCAGCGCTTACTGGCGTCCACGGGTTCCTGTTAAAATTCAGATTCCTCCCCCATGGGTCTGGGGTGGGGCCCGAGAGTTCCCAACTTAGATCCCCTGATACCGTGCTGATTCACTGAGACCAGGAAGAGAGAGGCGCACTTGGCCCTGGGCCTGCTCCGATGGAGTCGCCATCCTGAGGAGAAGGCGGGGAAGCCAGGAACTGGAGACAGACCACGGGGCGGAGGTGGCAGGGGAGTGAGCACTGGGTGAGGCCTTCGCACACTGCCCTCGGGCATCAGATGTTAAAGGGGCGTCTCTAACAGTGAGATCACTACGTTCTCAGGAAGTGGACGCTGAGACAGAGTTTGGGGCATAAAATATCTGAGAGATCAGCATATGGAAAGGCAGGGAGGGAAGCAGGAGTGGGCACACGCTGCCCTTTCCTTCAGCAAATATAATTATTGCTCGCCTGCCCCGAGTGCTGGGAGGCGAGGGTGAACAGGAGCTTACAGCTGCCGGGGATCACAAGGTGTGACCCGCCTGCCGGAGAGGAAGGCCCGCCTCCACCTGCTCCGACAAGTCGTGGCCGGGGCAGGAAGTATGTCCCTGGGACAAACATCACTAAGACACTGTGTGTGCCCGTGCATGTGTGCATGCGTGTTTGTGTGTACATGTGTGCATGTAAGTGACTGGCGAAGTTATTTGGGCTGGAAAGTGGTCTAAGTCAAGCACCTGACATGGCCGATTCCAAAATGTAGTATGGGGGCCCGAGATGAAACCATACGGTCTGGATAGGGCGGTGGAAGGTGACCTTGACTCAGCCGGATCCTCTGCCCAGAAGTAGCGGGTGTTACTTTCCGGACCATGATTGGCAAGTGAGGTCCTGAGTTTCCCCAATCCCTTCTGCTGCCTCGAGTGTTTGTACAACCCAGCGTTGACTCTTCCCTCCTCCCCAGAACCCCGAAGTCATACATTTTTAATTGGAGTTTTCCAGCCAAAGAGCAGACTGGCTGCTGCCCAACTTCTGGGTGAAGATGTCGAGAGAGAAAACCTCACCTTCTGTCCTGCTGGCAGCGGATGAAAACAAACCACCCTCTCCCTCTCCCAGCTGCTTTCTCTCCAACACGGCGACTCTATTTCAAGTGCTGGCTCCTTCACGGTTTTAAGCCAAGGAATAGAATTCAATGTCTTTCTCTGGCTGGGAATGCTTCTAGAACTTACAGCCCCTGGGGCCTCATTTCCCACCTCTGGTTCCTGGCAAATTCAGCTTAAAAATGCTGTTGTGTTGTTGTTGTTGTGTGTGTGCGTGTTGGGGGGTGTTAAGGCTCCCCCAAAAGCAATAGCTGAAACCACAGTTGATAACTTTTATTTCCAATTCCTTAAAGTCATCTTTAAAGGGAACTAAAGCCTGCCACCTACACAGCACCCCCATAGGGACAGCCTTTCTTTGGCTCAGTTTGGTAATTCAATTGTGATACGTAAAGTTGTGCAGTCGTAGCAAAAGAGAGAGGAGGAAATAAAAGCGAAAAGGAGGGAGGGAAATACCACCAGCAGCTGTCATCTATCTTGTGAGAAGTAAAAAGTGCTTACCGTGCCAGAGAGTGGATCCCACCTGCCTTATTAAGTAAGTGCAGTCCTTCACGCAGGGAAGGGGCCTTTGGAATAGCTGGGAAACCTTGCAGGCTTGGAAACGGAATAAAGATTGATTTATGGGGAGGTTCTCTCGTATGTGTGTTTTTCTTCCCACTGTCACAAAGAATAGTAACCAGGACACAAGATTCATTTTAAAGACTGAGGGAAGGAATTGGGTGTTGTGACTCTGGGTGTTTTATGCATCTTCCTTTTAAATGCAGGACCACGGGGTTCATCATAGAGCCAGAAGTTTGATGGTGTGGACATTGCAGGGCTGTTTCAAGGAATGGCGCTCATGTACGTCAAGGGCCTGGCCTGCAGCCTGTCACATAGTAGGTGTTCAAAAATGGTAGCTATTTTGCCTAATTAAGGATTTGCATCTGTGTTTTTCACTTTGTTAATCCTCACCTGAGGGTATTTTTACCTTGAGATTTTTTTAGAGAGAATGGAAGAGGGAGGGAATGACAGAGAGAAACACATCAATTGGTTGCCTCTGGCACATGTCCCAAC
Organism: Myotis lucifugus; assembly: GCF_000147115.1. Taxonomy (NCBI): domain Eukaryota; kingdom Metazoa; phylum Chordata; class Mammalia; order Chiroptera; family Vespertilionidae; genus Myotis; species Myotis lucifugus. The sequence continues at coordinate 1,036,227 of NW_005871203.1, read as the reverse complement.
CAGGGCCTGGGCCGGGGAGGCGCCAGCAACCAAGGTACAAGCCCTTGACGGGAATCGAACCCGGGACACTTTAGTCCAGAGGCTGACACTCTACTCACTGAGCCAAACCTGCTGGGCTGTGCTTTTTACTTTGTGTTGTAATCTGCCTTGAACCAAGGTAATTTAAGATCGCCCTGTTAGTCATGGTCATTGCGATTGCAGATGGTACAAACCCAAATCAAACTGGTTTAATTAAAAAAAAAAAAAAAACCAACTCAGCTCAAGAAACTAAAACGTTTGTGGGGTAGTTGGCCTCAGGTATGGCTGGATCTAGGTTCTTAAGTAATAGCAACTGGGTTCTTTCTTATCTCTTGGATCTAATTGCATGTTATTGGCTTTATTCTAGTAAGGCTCCCTCTAGTGGTGGCCCCAAGCAATTTCAGGCTCCATTCTTCAGCTTGAGTCCTTCCCTGGCACTGAACCAGCCAGCAGCTCAGCGACCCTGGAAGGAGTAGGGCCCCTATGACCTCATTTAACCTTAATTACTTTTTAAAGGCACTATTTTCACATACAGGCACATTGGGGACTAGGCTTCAACCTATGAATTTGGGGGCACATAATTCAGTCCAGAACAGATGGCATGCTGGGTGGAGACCCCTTGGTCCATTTCAGGGGGGATATGTTAAAATGTTGGGCTCACTGAGAAATGCATCCCTTCCAAAGTGTGGCTCCCGGAGCACGGATGCCACAGAACAGACCAAGACCAACATGGGCCAGGCAGGTGGCGTGCCTCTCGGCAGCTAGGGCCAAAGGTGGACACTGGCAACAGGGATCTCTTAGCCGCTTTCCTTTTCTGGCCTGCGGGAGGCATGGCTGTGGAGAGGCATTGCTCACTATAATAAAAGCAGCAGAGCCAGTGCCGTGATCCATGGAAGCGGGCCTTTGCCCTTGCTGAGTGATGGAGAGATAGTAAGGAGTGTTGTGGACTGGGGCACTCTCGGCCTTCATGCCGTCCGAGAGGATGAGCCACCCTGTAGAAATGTGGACTTCCTGCTGTCAGACACTCTGAGTTCCCCTTGCCACCCCCCCCCCCTTCCCAAGAAATATTGAAAATCTGTATTTATTTTTTTGGTGAAACCTCTTGATTTGTAGATATTGGTAACATTCAAAAATGTTCAAAATTCTTGTGGGCCACATGAAACACATTTTGAGGTTTCTGGG
>NW_005871203.1:1031042-1034481 GCF_000147115.1 Myotis lucifugus | reverse complement strand
CCCTGGTCCCCGCTGGCGGCATGGGGGGGAGAAGTGTCCCCTCGTGGGAGGGCTGGCCGTCCAGCTGCCATCACCTCCCTCTACGGCGTCTTCAGCATTTCCTGGTGGCACTTCAAGCTTTGGTCCTGGCATCCGGCTTCCTCCGCATCTCCTCTCGGCCTCTGCCCACTTGCACCCTCTCCTTTATCCCCCCACATCGGGGAGGACCTGTGGCTCACGGCCGGCCGGTGTCTAGGGCGGCCTCGAAGGAGGAGCCTCCGCCCGGAGCTGAACCTGCACTTGCACAGCTGAGAGGGGCCCACCTCCGGTCTGCACCCCACAGGCCTCACTCACCTCACCTGGGAGACCCTGTGCCTTTCTCTCCCCTCATAAGTGCATTACCCAGCTGACCAAGAGGGGCTTCCATCACCCATCAAACCTGGACTCGGAATCATTAACAAGCAGCTTTTCCTTGAGGGCAGGCAGAGTCCTGTCCTAAGAAAACACTCCTCCCTTCAGTTTCATTCTGTCCTGGGGGAGGAAAGTGCTGCGGCCCAAAGCCGTCAATGTGGTTAAAGACAGAAAAGCACTGTTCTCAAAGTGCCCGTGCGTTTCTTTCCTCCCACACTGCGGGAGTCGCCCTGAAAGGGTTGAAGACGTAGGATTGGGAGTCACACCCTGGATTTGAATCCCAGCCCAGCCGTTTATTAGCAACACGACTTTGACAAATTCAGGAACCGTCAGTTTCTCAGTCTGCTGTCTGTGCGTCTACTTCATAGAGATGCTGAGGGTACTGATGGAATAGGTGCTCACAGAGCACATTAGGGAACCGGTGTGTTGGCCACAAAGTCCCTGCAAACGTTGCTTGACAGGCGTCCTCACACGGAAGGCTGTGCTCTGTGCTCTGCAAATAGGACTGGCCCCAGTGCATCTAGTCCCTGCCCTCAGCTGCTGACTGACTGGCAGGGGAAGAGGAAGATTAAATCAGCACCAATAGAGCTGGACAAGTGTCCTGTAGGGGGGATGCTGATGTTTGGCTGGTAAAGGTTGGATTCTGTAATCTAGTGGGGAGTCCTGGACAGCTTCCTGGAGGAAGTGGCCTTTACTCTGCTTCCTCAGGGGTGAGTGTGGGAGTGGGGTTCGGGGTGGGGTGGGAGGTGGGAATAGTCCAGGCAGAGGGCAGACACTGTGACCACATCTAGGGGGCAGAACCCATTGTGTTTTATTGTCTCTTAAACCAACAGGGACTTTTAATTTTGTTTCACTTTAAATAAAACTGCTCATCACAGGTGATTTCTAGCGTGTGGTGGGTCAGGGCCTTTTCAGTAGCGCTCTTTGACGTGAGGTTTGGAGCCAGTGCTGGAGTGACATCAGCATATCTAAGAGAAATCCTTCTGGGAGAGTTGGGAAAAGTCATTAATATAGCTGAGAGGAAGGAAAGGACATTTCTGAGCAATTTCCAATTTCAGATCCCAATTTCTGCTCGCAGTATTTTGACCTTTCTGTTCTATTTATTTAAAAAATTAAATTTTCGACTGAATTCAGTCCTTCACAATGGGAACTCTATTACTGCTGACCTGAGTCAAAACATAATTCAGTCTTCGGCCCCTTTTCTGGAAGCTGATGTGACAGTAATGCAGAGCCTGCTCTGCGGCTGCTGTGGGTAATCCACAGAGGGGCCCGTCAGCCCCAACACCCCCAATCCCACCAAAGCGCTGTGTCCCCCACTCTGAAATAGCAGCGATGCCAGGGGGAGCATTTTGGAACTTGCGCCCACCCACTGTGGTTGTGGGCTGGTGCAGACAAGCCAGGCGCCACCAAAGGTCTGAAGTTAACTTCAGGTGCCAGAATTGGGGGCAGCAGTCTTTCTGGGCTTCCAAGCTAGGTGCCAGTTGGCCTGGATGTCGGAAAGCAAAGTGTCCGTAGTTAGATGCCCAGGAGATGAGAGGAAAACCTCCGCATTGCAGGGCTATGGGGCAAGGAGCACTGTCAGAGGGGGATGTTCATTTGTTTCTTCATTCGTGAAGAGACCTACTACGTGCAGGATAGGTGTACAGAAATGATTGAAACAGACAAAAGTCTCTGCCCTCATGAAGCTCCTGCTCTGGTTCGGTGACATGGATAACCGAAATGTGTGTGGGAGCAGTGAGGCAGGGAAGGGGCGGGGCAGCGCGCTCCCTGAGTGCCTGTTCGTGTCTGTGTGTGCAGCTTCAATCAGCGTGATCAAGGAGCATGTGGAAAGCTAAGGTGTGAGCACGGACTTGCAGGTGTCAGGGAAGGAGCCACGGTGGAAGAGCTTCCCAGACAGCGTGTACAGCAAGTGCAAAGGCCCTGAGGTAGGGACACTGGTGGAGGATTGAAACCAGCAAGGAGGTCTGTCTGGGCGGAGTGGAGAAAGCAGGTGCGGGCGAGCAGTCCTGGAGGGGAGTTGGGGGGACATCGCCAGGATGTGGGAGGATCTGGGGCAGAGGAGAGGTTTGCTCAAGTTCACGCTGAGAGAAGTTATAGTGAGTCTATGCCGTGGAGGGCACCACACAGCTTCAGAGTGAACGTGATAGGTTTGTGTGTTGTGTGCTGACTTGCTTACGTGGCTGGTTCATTCATTTTTTGACGAATATTTGTTTGGCCACTAGAAAGAAGGCCTTGTACCAATGGCTGGGGAGGAAATGGTCACTGAAGCCCGGCTAGCTCCGACCTGGTGGAGCTTACAGTCTAGCAAAGGAGCCAGAATAGAAATGAGGAGGCTATAAAACAAGCAAATAGCCCTGGCTGGTGTGGCTCAGTTGGTTGGGTGCCGTCCTGTGCACCAAAGGGTTTCTGGTTAGATTCCTGGTTAGGACACATGCCTGGGTTTTGGGCTCCATCCCCGATAGTGGGGAGGGGGGTTTGTGCAGAAGGCAGCCAACTGATGTTTCTCTCTCTCTTCCTCTCTTTTCCTCTTTCTCTAAAAATCAATTAAAAAATTTAAAAAACAAATAAACAAAAGTAATTCCACTCTGTGGTATGCTAGTATACCCAAATGGTTGAAATAGGTATTCGTACAAAAACTGTGCATGAATGTTTATAGCAGCACTATTCACAGTAGCTAAAGGCGGAACACACTCAGCTGTCTATCAATGGATAAGAAAGTAGGGCATGTACGTCGGATGGAATTTATATATCCTGCTACCATGTGAATGGATCTTCAACATCATGCAAATGGGAGGAGACAGACGCAGAAGGCCACAGACGGTATCGCTCCGTGTGTATGAAATCCGTGTGTGTGAAATGTCTGCACAGGCAAATCCTTAGAAACAAGCAGATTAGTGACTGTCAGGGGCTGGGCCAAGGGGAGTGGGTGGCTGCTTAGTAGGTTCTGGTTTCCTTTCGGGGAGACGAAGACGCATTGGAACTAGGTGAGGGTGATGGTTGCACAGCATTGTGAATGCACGGAATGCCACCAATCTCACACTTTAAAATG